>NW_024081437.1:654505-885086 GCF_003009895.1 Hyaena hyaena | reverse complement strand
GAGCCAGAGAGACAGCGAGCGAGCGAGCGAGCCAGAGAGACAGCGAGCGAGCGAGCGAGCCAGAGAGACAGCGAGCGAGCGAGCGAGCCAGAGAGACAGCGAGCGAGCGAGCCAGAGAGACAGCGAGCGAGCGAGCCAGACAGCGAGCGAGCCAGACAGCGAGCGAGCCAGACAGACAGACAGACAGCGAGCCAGACAGACAGACAGCGAGCCAGACAGACAGACAGCGAGCGAGCCAGACAGACAGACAGCGAGCGAGCCAGACAGACAGCGAGCGAGCCAGAGCCAGCAAGCGAGCGACAGCGAGACAGCGAGAGAGAATCCACAGCAGGCTCCAGGCTCTGAGCTGGCTGTCAGCATAGAGCCTGATGCAGGGCTCGAACCTGCGAACCGTGAGATCATGACCCGAGCCGAAGTCGGACTCTTAACTGAGCCACCCAGGCGCGCCTGCAGGACAGATTCCTAAAGCTGTCAGGAACCCCCAAATGATTACACCAACAAATAAACCATACAGAAAAGAATGACGGGAACAGGCCAGAGGCCACCAGCTTCAGGAGGGCTGTTAGCAAGACTGGTCCTCAGGTGACACCTGGCCAATGGGTTGGTTTGAGTCCCCAGGGACGCCTGCTTCGTTGGGGGTCAGGGAGTTTGCTGAGCGCCCAATGAGACCCAGGCTGCTGAGTGCTGAGCGGGTCCCTTGGTCTCCAGGGACACATCTGTCACTGCTGGAGAAGGGAGAGGACTCAGTGGGCCCGTCATGGAAGGGAGGGAGCCCAAGACACAGGGTCCTTCACCCCGACCTGTGTCTTCTGTCCTCGCGGGTCCTAGGGCGTGTCCGGTCCCTGTCATAACTTCAGTGGTGAGAGCACTGAGTGCTTCTAGAGGATCGCTGTGGGTCACTATAGCCATGAAGTGCTCAGTGATCATGGAGGCGCTCTTGGGGCCTGATACATGAACACATGGAACTCCCACTCCCTTACATGCTCCACCTAATGTTCCCAGCCCTCCCCCCCCCACACACTTTTTCTGCATTTGTCACGTTCTCTGCTTGCAAGACAGTATTTTCCCATTTTGAGAGGGGAGCAAATTATTACTCATTCAAAACTCAGGAGCAACTGTGAAGGTTTTCATTATGACCCCTTCCTGCTCCCAACACTGAGTTAGACACTCCTTCGTGCTGCCGCTAAGCCACCCAGGGACCAGGCACTCTGCTGGGGGTCACACAGGTGAGTATGGGCATGGCCACCCCCTGTAAGGAGCCAGTGTAGATGGGCAAGAAACCCCTAAAATGATACACTTGCCAAGAGCAGTGATGATGGCTGCTGGTTGAGTGGCTGGCTGATGCCCAGAAGCAGTGTGGGTTTCCCAGTCATGGTAAACACACACACTTCTCACCAAAGCAGACTCTCACGACATGACCCTCAAGATTTGTATGTACCTTCTGGGTAGTGATCTTCCACTGTGAGAATACGGCCGCCCGTGGCTTTTGCACTGGAGATGATGGTGGCAGTGTCCAGAGGTTTAACGGTAAATAGGTCAATGACACGGATGGAAATATCTGGAAAACAGCACTAGCCAGGTTTGTGTATGAAATTAACTTAGAATAAAAAAAAAACCAATTGGGGCACATGAGGCAGCCCAAGTCCCACCCCTGCCCAGCTTAAACTTCACAATGTTCACCAACACCCAACTGACCTTGCTTGGAAAGATCTTCGGCAGCTGCTAAGGCTTCATGCAGGGTAACTCCAGCTCCAATAACTGTGACTTTGTCATGGACACTGTGGCGGACGACCTGGTATTATGCCCATTGAACAAAAAAGCTGTGGTTACTATTCACGGAGCACATCTCTCCGGTCCTACCAGTTTTACTCCTTAGGAATTCACTATAAACAAAAGCTGAACCAGCACACGGACAAACAACGACCCTCTTTTTGATATACTTTTCTTCATATTTTACAAATTCACCTATCATGCTTCATGATTTGCGATGCCAAATCACTAAGTTCTTATAGAATAACAAAACGCCCCTTTAGCAAAGAAGGTGGATTTCAAACTAGATCTGAAAGGCAAAGGGCCAGAAACAAGTTGTACAGGACACACACGGCAGGCCACAGCCTCACAGCCACAGAGGGTATGTGACGGCACAGTTTCTGGACTAGCTGCACATCTTGTGGAGGCACGCACACAGACCAGACTCTGATGATGAACACGATGATGGGGATCATTTGGGGACGTCTGCCACATGCTCTGTGCCAAGCACCTTGTATGCCCAAGTGCCCCGTGAGGCCCACGCATTAAAGGGCTCATTCTGTGGCTGGGGAAAGCAAATCTGAGTGGGAGGAACTCGCTCAGGGCAGGGCTGAGGCAAAGCAGCCAAGCTCATCTGACATCGAAGCCCAGGAGCTCAACCACCTGCTACTCTGCAAGCAAACACAGGGGACTGGACTTTTTTTTTTTTTTTATTCCAGAGTCCTATTTCCTCCAAAGCCACTCAACCAAAGGCATCTGAAACTATTCCGCATCCCTTTGTATAGGTTTCCTTGTAGCTTAAGTACTGCTGACAATACAAACATTCAGGGCTTCTAAGCCACCCCATTCTTTGAGAAGATTCTAACTTTTTCATACACATCCGTATAAACACATACACATAATGCACACCTGTATCCCCTTTGCAAAACCCAGCCCTTGAATTATCCATGCCATTGGGGCGCCTAGGTGGCTCAGTCGGTTAGGCATCCGACTCCGGCTCAGGTCATGATCTCATGGTTCTTGGGTTCAAGCCCCGTGTCGGAGCCTGCTTCAGATTCTGTGTCTCCCTCTCTCTGCCTCTCCTCCACTCATGCTCTTTCTCTCTCCATCTCTCAAAAATGAATGTTAAAAAAACTTTTTAAGACGGTAGAACTCTCTTCTGCAATGTGATCTCAACTATGTAAAATATACATTAGAGGCCTTTAAAAAGGCAGGAAGGAAACGTGCCAAAACATCTGTAAGCCCCGCTCTCTAGGCAGTAGAACAGAGTCACTTATTTTCTCCCCAGATGCTGCTGGTTCTCTGCACACATGGCTCCGACAGAGGTCAGGTCAGTATCTCGGTATGAATTCTGGTCTTGATACTAACTGTGAACCCTGAGTAAGCTGCTCACCTACAACACAGGGTTGCTAACAATCTGTGTGCTTCTAGGGCTTTTGCAAGAACACAGAAGATAGGAAGCACTCAGTGATGGGGTTAGGGTTAACTTTATCAGGCCCATGGGCAAGGCCACATCCCACCAACTTCAGAGCCACACAATGGCCGGTGGCAAGACATTCATGTTCCTTTTTATTGCTGGCTCGGATCTGCAAAACCCAAATCTAAAAGATCCATTATTCATTTGAAATAGGTTGTACTATTTTGTTTACCTTCAGACTGTGGTAATTTACACCCAAACAACTCAAGTACCTTTAAGCTGTTACCACTTTATCTGTAAGAGTTCAACAAAGACTCCATTTGGAAGGGAAAAAATGTTTGCTTAGGCTGATATTGATAAAATGCTCCTTCCTGAAGAAAAGCGGGTAAAGGTCACAGTGAAATTTTTTTTTTAACCAGAGCAAAGAAAGCATCAAGCCTGGACTGTGCGGGGATACCTGGTGCTAGCTTTACACCAGTTCTCTCCACGTGAAATGGTACTAGAAGGCACTAGAGAACTTAAGGTCTTACCTTGGCCTGTCCGATCTCAAAGCTTTCTTGTTGGTTGTAAATAACTGCAGTTTCAGGTCGGCTGGTCCGAATATAGCACATCCCCTAGGGCGTATATTAAAACCAGAGCCACAGTTAAAAAAAAAAATCAAACTAATTTCCAACTAATAACAGTTCTTTTTACTAAAGACAAAGCACACATTTTGGTTGAGAAGCATCTCAACCACTGGCAAACAGGTCAGGTGTCACCGGATCAGATTACTACCAAGCCAGGCAAAAGCCTATACAGAACCCTGGCAGATGCCCTCGGTGGCAAGCTTTCTGTGCTATCATAGTCAATGATACAGGAAAGCTTTTTCAAATATGCACTGACCTTGTTCTATTGGTACAAGATGAACGTATGCCACAACACTGACTCATGTTTAATAAAAAGCCCAGAACACATTAAGCAACTAAATTTTTGCCAGAATAGTTTGTAACACTTCATTCTTAAAAATACTTTAGGAGTGTTTGGGTGGCTCCGTCATTTAAGTGACCATGCTTGGTTCCGGCTCAGGTAATGATCTCAGTCATGAGAGGGAGTCTTGTGCTGGGCTCCACACTCAGCATGGAGCCTGCTTGGGATTCTCTTTCTACCCCGCCTGGTCACTCTCCAGTTTCCTGGATATCATGAGGTGGTGACAGCATGGGGTTTGTCTAAGGCCAGCATTACTGACCGCTCCCTGCTGGAGCTCACTCCCAGGACATTGCTGACAGGCCCCCATCCTGGAGTGCCCAGAGCTCCTACTCCTCGTGGCGAGCCCTGCTCCATACGGGCTGCCAGCGATTGTTCCGTGTCCTTCTGCACGGTCTTTTACATGATCATGTTTATGTTCTACATACTCAGTCACCTTTTTTGGGGTAATTGTTCTGTCTTTTAAAGGAATCATACAACCAAATTTTCTATAATGAATATTATCTTTACATGGAGAAAAAAATGGGAAAAACACAATCAGTATTAAACTAGTAGCAGAGCCCAGGAGCATTTTCTCTCTTAACCAATGTCCCCTTAAAAAGTATCCTGCTTGGTGGGGTGCCTGGAGTGGTCAGTTAAGCTTCTCACTTCACTGGAGCTCAGGTCGCGATCTCACAGTTCGTGGGTTTGAGACCCGTGCTGGGCTCTCTTGCTGACAGCTCGGAGCCTGGAGCTGGCTTTGAACTGTGTCCTCCTCACTCTGCCCCTCCCCCCCACATGCTCTGTCACTCTCTCAAAAATAAAACATTAAAAAAAAATTTTAGTTAAAAAAAATACCTTGGTATTGGCTGCCAGGAAAACAGCATGCTCTGTTGAGATGGCATCACTTGGATAGAAAATAGTGCAGCTGGGAATGGCTCGGAACATGGCCAGATCCTCCAGGGCCATCTGGGAGGGGCCATCTTCTCCTGAGAAAGCAAAGCCACGGCCCAACATACACATGATCAAGGGCCAACTAGGAACCTGCCCTCTGCTGGATAAGCAAAACTTATTTCCATGGGGGGAGGGCCCACACTTGTAGTTGAACCCTACAAAACTGTCCAATTCTTGCACCAACACAATGCCTTATAATCACAATTTAACTGTCACAGGTCGGTCTCCCATGAGACATCACTGTGACACTGTGGGTTAGGATCCTAACGGACTTTCCAGATCAACATACCAGTGTTCTCATCTGGCCCTGACCCTCGCCAGTGTCTGGCCCTCAGTCACTGGGCACCGTTGTCCAAGGTGACTCGATGCTCTTTTCCCCCTTCTCTACCCCTCTCCCCCTCAAAACAAATTCTAAATACACACACGCACACACACACACACACACACACACACAGGATGATAGTACTGAGGACTCATACCAACAGATACTCCACAGTGGGACCCAATAAGGTTGATGTTGGTTTGAGAGATGGCTCCTATCCGGATTTGATCAAATGCTCGAGTCAAAAAGGCAGCGAAGGTGCTAACAAAAGCAACAGTACGATCACGGGTGGTACATCCCAGTGCCACGCTCACCTGCAATAAAAAGGTGAATTGGATACCCTTCGAATAAGTTGCCCCATTAAAAAAAAAAACAAAAAACGTGGAAGCCTTGAGAAAAACAGCACAGTGGTAAACGGGAAAACAAATGCTTGGACCCTGCTTCTCCCTTCCCCAGCGCACAGTGAGTGCGTCCCAGGATAATCCCTATTTCACACTCCCCCTACCAAACAGCTCAATCCTGGCACATAGCTGGGCAAACCCCAAATCTGGCAAACCCGTAGTGTCACCCGAACTGCCAAAAAATAAAAGAACTGTGGTGCTGACTTGGCTCCAAGTCAGGAAGGTAGGGAAGAGCAGACAGGAAAGCTTAGGACACTCAAGGCCTCCCTCCTCACAGTCCTTGCAGGTCCCTTTCTGCACCCTTCTTCCGATTCCCTCACAGGGTGCCCTCACCTGGTGTCTCCTGGGAAATGAGAAGTGAACAACGGAGCCTCTCCCATCGGCCCCCCAGCCACCCACCCGCTGGTGAGGAGACATGGCAGCCCTGCACCTACCTACGGCCCACTTGCCCAACTGCCATACGGAATCTCCCCCTTCTCCTGAGTTCTCAGGGGCATCTCCAACAGTGCAATTATCTCCACCCCTCACGGATCCAAGCCCTTTCTCTTGGGTCACTCTCACCATTCGAATATGTGCTCGTACCTTCTATTTCCACTATGTCCTCCCCCTCCAGACACCACCCTTCATCTGTGCTCTCGCTCACAGGAAACTTCTCATACCATCTCACTTGCCCATTTCCTACTCTCTGCATAAAACATTTTTTATGCATAAAAATGTTAGGGCAACAGAACAGAAATAAGAATTCAGATATAAAACCTTATGACAACTTGGGGCACCTGGGTGGCTCAGTTGCTTAAGCTTCCGACTTCAGCTCAGGTCATGATCTCACAGTTTGTGGGTTCGAGCCCCGCGTCGGGCTCTGTGCTAACAGCTAGCTCAGAGCCTGGAGCCTGCTTCAGATTCTGTGTCTCCCTCTCTCTGACCCTCCCCTGCTCACTTGCTCTCTCTCAGAAATAGACATTAGAAAAAAAGAAAAACTTATAACTAAGGAGGGTCTTTGTGTAATCCTTAATTGGATGAGTATTAGAGTGCCTCAAATTCAGTATGTGGGAAATTACATCTTTTGTAACTACCCAAATTTGTGATGAAAAATTTAATCTTAAAACTTGGCTGAAGAATACATAGTTTAGAAACACACAAGGAGCAAATGCATTTAAAGACAACTGATCTATCCTCCAAACTACCTGACCCCCACACCAGGGCCCAAGTAGAGCTCCAGTGACCTCCCCCCCACCGCCCCTGCAAATCCACTCCTCCCCCAATCATGTCCATCTCAGGAAGTGACACCACTGTACCCAAGCACTCTGGCCTACACCCAAGTGCCAGCCTTGGTTCTGGCCCTGACACCTACAGCATGGCATCCTGTTAGCTCTCCTTCCAAAAGAGATTCCATATATGACCACTTACCTCCAACCTGGTCCAGGTCCCCATCTCCTGTCACCCCTACTGCCTCCGTCAACCAGACAAGCTCTTCTTCACATTGCACGGCCTTGTAAAACCCATCATGTGCTTTCCCAGTAAGTACAAGAGAACCTGAGGTTCTGAAGGTGGCCAGTAAAAGCACCATATAATCTGGCCCCTGGTGACCTGGCTGAACCAATTTCCTTCTGTACTCCAGGTGCTGCCTGCCACTCTCCCTCCTGCTCCCTAGATGGCTCAAGTCTGGGCCTGCCACAGAGGCAGCTGTGCCCTCTGCTGGTAATGCCGTCCTCCAGATCTGTGCATGACTCCTTGTACTTAAAAGTCTCAGCTTAAATGTCACGTCACCTGAGAGGCCATCCCTGATTGGCCCTAGTTACATGCTTACCATAGCCACCAATTTCGGCACGGCACTACTTGCTAGCTGCGGTTTTGCTTGTTTTCTTCCCACTGTGAGAACACCCACCAGTAGACACAATATATGCCGATGAAGGCTACTAACTAAAGCAATCAGGGAGCAAGCTTTCTGATAAGAGACTCAATTCAGAAAATGCTGGATTGTATTCTAAATGGAAAGGAGGAGACCCACAGAAAAATGTATTTAAAGGGGCGCCTGGGTAGCTCAGTCGGTTGGGCATCCGACTTTGGCTCAGGTCATGATCTCACAGTTCTAGCCCCACGTCGGGCTCTGTGCAGACAGCTCAGAGCCTGGAGCCTGCTTCCAATTCTGTGTTTCCCTCTTGCTCGGTCTCAAAAATAAACATTAAAAAATTATCAAAAAAAAAAGAAATATGTATTTATGCTTACAGATGCGATGCTCTACTTTACCAAATAGGTGGCTTAAATCCCAATACCAACAGGGCCAGAGAGGCACCATAAATGAATGTGCAGGCTGGCCAGAAGCAGGGCCATGGCCAGCTGGTTATGCACAGCCATCTCAGGGGGGCCCCTGCTTAGTTCCAGCCAATTGGTGGCAGGAGGTAATGCTGTCTTGGTGCTCACAAATCTTCCTATTCTTTAAGAGAATCCAGAAATTTGGATTCTACAGATAATCTGATTTTTAAAATCTGGCAATCAACTAAAACATTTTATAAATACTACTCGTTCCAAATGAAATATCTCTGGTGGTCCCATGAGACCTGCTGACTCTCAGTTTTCTGGCTGGTGCTGGTTTTGGCCTCAAAGAGGTGATGATACATGTGTGTTGTCCTTTGTGGTGGCACAGAGCTTTAGAAGTCAGGTGTTAACTTGAATTAGCTCCTTTTTTCTCTTCAGAGGGGTGTGTGGGGGGGGGATGTGTGCATGCATAAAGGAGACTCCCTGCATTAGTGTCACTTGGGGGAGAGACTAAAGCACAGATAAGCAGAACAGCCTAACTCAGGGCCATCTTGAGGTGGCAAATAGGGCAACATTTGAACATCTATGATATATTAGGCTCTACGTGACAAAGGAGAAACCAGTCCTTTGTAGCTCCTTCAACCTATTTGCCTTTGGGTGGTTGTAGGACTGTCTGGTTGTGGGTTTGGGTGGATAGAAAGAACAGAAACACCTATAGCTGCTGGGGAGCTTGGGATACTTCAGGGCTGAAGCCCTGGGGTCAGTGGCTGTGACTCTTGGCCTGATGTCCTGTGTACCTGGAGATGGTTCTGATGGTTCTGAGCAGTCTACCCTGCCTCTCCTAGCAGCCCGGAAGCCACTCCACCCCACTGCCTAGCTACTCTCTACTTGCTTCCTCAGAGACATTTTTCCTCTAGTTCCTTTGTTTTTATAAATGGAAAGGAAAATTAACTGGGGGCTGGCCTCCTGTGTCCAGCAGGCCACCGTCAGTCAATGAGAAGACCTAAGAGGGATGCCCATAGCACACATACCATGTTTTGCTCGGCAATAAAACATTCAATGAACCGCTCTGGATGTTCCTTCTTGAATATGTCTGAGAAGGTGGAGTTCTTGGTGTCACCATCCAGCACAATGACTCGATCGTTTGCGTGGCCCAGTTTAGCCAGAGCCAAACCACATGCTTTCCGAGTAGCTACCTAGAAAAACAAAAACAAAAACAAAAAACCAGTCTTCTAGAGTAGATTTAGGTGAAATTTTGTGGATTACAAATGGTCTTCCATCTTGACAAAGAAAGCCAATTTGTGATTCACCAATAATTTCCTTTTGTGTTACAAAAATGGATTGCTAGCCAATCTTAAACCCATCCTTGGTTCATCGGGTAGCAATTCTCAAAACTAAACTTATTCTTCTGCCCCATTTATATAGATTACCAAAACAAAATTACAAAGATTCTTTAAGGTTTTAGTTAGTTTTGAGAGAGAGGCAGAACACAAATGGGAGAGGCAGAGAGAGACGGAGACACAGAATCCAAAGCAGGCTCTAGGCTCTGAGGTATAGCACAGAGCCCGACGCAGGGCTCGAACTCATGAACCATGAGATCATGACCTGAACTTGGGACGCTTAACCAACTGAGCCACCCAGGTGCCCCGTCCAAGACAATTTTTTTTGTTTATTTTTGAGAGAGAAAAAGAAGAGACGCAGAGAGAGGGGGACACAAGAGAATCCCAAGCAGGCTCCACACTGTCAGCACAGGCCCTGACATGGACCCAAACTCACTAACCGTGAGATTATGACCTGAGCCGAAAGAGTTGGATGCTTAACCAACTGAGGCACCCAGGTGCCCCTCATATGGTTTATCAAAATATTTAAATTTCCTAAAATGCACGCGCCCTGTGACTTTTTAATCATAAAACTGATAATGCTCAGTGCAAAAATTAAAATATAGAACAAGTTTATTTTTAAGGAACTGTGGAAGAAAACACCAGTGAGGGAGGGGCAGAGAAAATCCCAAGCAGGTTCCTTGCTGTCAGCACGGAGCATGACCACACAAACCAGGATATCATGACCTGAGCCAAGATCAAGAGTCGGATGCTTAACCGACTATGTCACCTAGGCGCCCCTTAAAATGTAGAATTTTAGAATCAGGGTACCAATAACAAGAAATTCCATTAGGATATTGAGATTGAACTAAATTTATGAACTAATTTAGGGGAGAACTGACATCTTCACAATATTGAGTTTTTCTATTACAAATTAAGCTTTGGCATTTTCTCAAAATGTTAAACAAAATTACCACATGACCCAGCAGTTCTATTCCTAGGTATATACCCAAGAGAAAAATATATCTCAACAAAACTTTGGACACAAATGTTCAAAGCAGCTTCATTCACAACAACCAAAAGGTAGTAACAACCTAAATGTCCATCGAGGATTGAATGGGTAAACAAAATGTATGGTATACTCATAAAATGGAATACTGTACATGCTGCAACAGGATGGTCTATGCACAAATATCTGTTGAGCATCTCACACATACAAAGCATGTGGGTTTTTCTTATGGCTACAGTTTTAAAAATATCTTAATATAACCCCCATATATTTTAGTCTTCTTGCCATTACATCATCTCTCCATTTTGTTAATATAAAAAAAATTAATCTTTGTATAGCATTTTTAAAAAGTATGTATTTTTGAGAGCAATAAAGCACCAGCAGGGGAGGGGCAGAGAGGGGGGGACAGAGGATCTGAAGTGTGCTGTGCGCTCCAGAACCCCCAAACTGTGAGATCATGACCTGAGCTGAAGTCAGACACTTCACCTACTGAGCCACCCAAGTGCCCTTGTGTATTAGTTTTGATACAAGCTCTTTTACTGGATTCTTATTTATAACGGTTTCTAGTGGATTCCCTTGGGTTTTCCAGACTATCACCTACAAATGATGAGAGGCTTGCCTTTCTCCTAGTCAGGACGGAGTTTTTGCGGTTATTTAACCTCACTGGCTAGCACTTCCAGAGTGGGACTATCATGTTAATGAGACGCTTTTACTGTGAGGTATGAAGGAGCTCTAGCTTTAAGACATCTAGATCAAGAATCTAATAGAAGTGTCTCATCCTTTTTTTTTTTTTTAAATGATTTTTTTTTTGAAGTTTATCTTGAGAGAGACAGCAGAAGTGGCAGAGGGGCAGACAATGACCATCCCAAGCAGGCTCTGTATGGTCAGTGTGGAGTTCAATGTGGGGCCTGAACCCACAAAACCGTGAGATCATTACCTGAGCCAAAATCAAGAGTCAAATGCTTAACTGACAGGGCCACCCAGGCACTCCACTTCTTTTAAAGTCTATTTTTTTTAATATATATATTTTTTTTATTTCTAGGAGGGAGAGAGAGAGAGAGAGAGAGAGAGAGAGAGAGACAGAGAGAGAGAGACAGCGTGAGCAGGGGAGGGTCAGAGAGAAAGGGAGATACAGACTCTGAAATTGGCTCCAGGCTCTGAGCTGGCAGTCAGCACAGAGCCCGTCGCGGGGCTCGAACCCACGAACCGCGAGATCATGACCTAAGCGAAAGTTGAACACTTAACCAACTAAGCCACCCAGGCGCCCCCTTTTTTTTTTTTTAAAGTAATCTCTACACCCAACATGGGGCTTGAATTTATGACTCTGAGGATCAAGAGTCTCATGCTCTTCTGACTGAGCCAGTGAGGTTCCTGACTTGTTTTTTAAACTCAATTATTTTTAATGAACCGGACTAATTTTTCATAAAAAAAAAATGTCATTCTTAAAAAATAAAAGTTCAGGGGGCACCTGGGTGGCTCAGTTAAGTGCTAGACTCCTGGTTTTGGTTTGGGTTAGGATTTCAGAGTTTTGCGTCCTGCATCATGCTCTGCACCCTGCTTAGGATTCTCGCTCTCTCAAATTAATAAAAAATTAAAAAAATAAATGAGAAGTTCTTATAATCCCACCTTCCATCTTCAATTTGGTGTCATTTCTCCAAATGCACTTTTAAATGGTTTTCAATAATATATGATGCCCCCCTTTTAAGGTTCTACACAAAAAACGATTATAATTTTATGCTGCTTTACAACTTAAATTTAATAATGATTGGGGTGAACTCCTGGCCTCTTGCTGGGTTATTTCCAATTTCATCAGCATTCAATGCTGAAATCAACTTACTGCCTATCTATTTTAAGGTGGGGGGGAGATAGGCAGAGGGAGAAAAAGAGAATTCCAAGCAGGCTCTACGTTTAGCACTGTGCCTGACGTAGGGCTTGATCCTGCAACGTGGAATCATGACCCAAACTGAAATCAAGAGTCAGATGCTCAACCAACTGAGCCACCCAGGTGCCCCAACCTTCATTCTTATAGACATAACTGCACACTTGCATAGGTATTTCTGTAGCCTAAATTCCTAGGCGTTGTACTATTAGTTCAAAGAGTATGAACGGTTAGTGTTGCCAAAGTACCCTTAATATGTGAATTTTCCTGATTAACACTTTTTTCCCCCCCTAATTTCTGGAGTAGTCCGTCCATTTATTTTAACCCATATTACCACGTTAAGAAAACATAAGCAACGCTCTAAAAGTCTCCAAATAAACAAAGGATAAACAAAATTCCTTCCTCCTGGGCTCATCACCTTGTTTTCTCAGTTCCTGGAGACTCTGCCTATTTGGGGTCTGCCATTATAGCAGGGTTTCATGCCTAATTTGTTTCCTTTCTGAAGAACTGGTCTTTGATGAATTGACCTACTTCCTTCTGTAATCCAGGAGGTTAAGTTCGAAACCTTGGCCCAGCCAGGCCCTGACCCTTAAAGGAGACACAGAATTGTGGCAGTTTCACCCACAGTAGACTGCCACACCACAATTTTGCAAGCAAAAGCTACGCAGCACTAGGTGCTTATAAGTATCAATGGACCAGTAAGACAATTCAGACTGAAGTTTGAAATAAAAGGATATCAGAAATAGTAAAAGAGAAAATAAAACCATTTTTACTGCATATAACCTTTAGTTAAATGTCATGTAATCTAGTAACTGGTTCATCCATGGAGATCAGAATGAAGAGTCCTGTGTATTTAAAAAAAAAAAAAAAGGAACAAAAACGGTTTGCCTACCTTTTCACCGACTGTGTAAGCAGGTGGAGAGATCATTTCTATATTCAGGATGTTGATTTGAGGCGAGTCTTCAATAGGGGGTTTTGGGTCAAGATTCTGGTCGGTCTCGATCTGGCTTTCAATTAGTTTGATAATTGCATCAGCTCTTTCTTTTGGCATTTGCTTTCCATGCCAATTTTCTGCATCTTCAACACCTGCAGCCAAATAAAAGCCATTCGTTCCAGAAGTATATAATTGAGTGTCTGTTAGATCATCTCAAAGACATCCTGATGTTAACGATATTAGCCAAGGACTCACAAGAGTAAAAACCTGGCACAGGGAGCCTGAGTTGGAACTGCAGCCCCAGAGGACAGCTTGAAAAGGCCCAGCGGCTCATGAGGGGGTCCACTGACCCGTGTGCTGGTGGAGGGAGGAGGCAGTGCGGGATAGGAAGCTGGAGAGACAGGCAGGGCGGACCATGGAGGATCCTGTGCACATAAAGAGGTTGAGTTCTGTCAGACTCAGGATGGGAAGTCAGAGGAATTGAGTGGAGAGGTGACTGTGGAGATATTAAATGTACAAAGACCGCCATGGCAGCCATGTGGAGGCTGGCTTGGGGAGACCATAATTAGGGAGAGGGGACTTGGGTCTGAGCAAGGGAGACAGAGAGCAGTGAGCAGATGGGAAATCAACCAGAATTGAGGACAGACCGTGTTTGCATGTAAGGGGCACATATGTAAAGGATAGGTGAAGGCAAGGAAAATAACCAGAATTTTCCCAAGAGCAAACTGGTCAAGTTGTCATTTACTGAACTGGAGACACCAGAGGAAGACTATTTTAGGAAGGAGTCACAGAACAGGCCTAGTCCAAAGCATTGGTATTAAAACAGGAATCCTACCCTTTGCAACTATTTATACTTGAAAGACTTCGGGTATCAGCTTTGAAACCTGCAAGACTGCTTTCAAAACCCCCTTCTTCCTTCCCTGCCCCTCAGTTCCACAGGTGGCCTTCCCAGAGGTGCCACTTTACTAGGTCTGTAGGTACCCTCCCAGATAGGGAGCGCACAGGCAAGTGCACACGCCCTTATTATCTGTTCAGGCACATAATAGCATTCTCTCTCACTCTGCACTTCTATGCAAATCACTTTTTGCCAATCCTCTAATTGGAGGATGATCCTCCTAGCCGCTCCCTCCTGCACAAAGAAAAATCACTGCTCACTTGCTGGGGGTCTGGGCTTCCCCTCCAATCCTAACCAGACCCACTATCTGTTAAGGACCAAGGAAAGCAAGCGCCTCCAGCACATAATACAGGTGTGATCACTAAGCACTACTAAGCCAGTGGTCTGCCTGGCCAGCGTGAGCCTCCTCCTGCCACTGTGCAGCTGTGCAGACAGATGTTTTTAATAACCCTGAGGGGAAAAAAAAAACCTTTGCTTACTTGGAATGCCCCGACTTTTGAAGGTTTTGGCAACTACAGCGGTGGGCTTGTTCTTCACTCGATTTGCCTGCCAGAACACCTGGCACAGAGTCTCCACGTCGCGGCCATCCACCACGTAAGTATTCCACCTGTCAAGCCGGGAGGAAGCCAGGTTACAAGGCGAAGGGGGAATAGGGTGAAAAGGTGACATAAAACAGGATAAAATTACCCAAAGGCTTCGCAGCGCTTCTGATAGACATCTAGGCAGTGCTCAGGGGGCAAGGCACCACTGTGGCCCAGGCGGTTCACGTCGAAGACGGCCACAAGATTATCCAGACTGTAGTGGGAAGCAAAAGCCAATGCTTCCCAGACGGAGCCTTCCGAGGACTCGCTATCTCCCAAGAGGCAGTATACACGGTAGCTAGGGCAGGCCAAAAAAGGTTAAGACCCTGCTTAGGGCTCTTCTGTACCACTCAAGCCAATACATTTCATGGAGAGAAACAAAGGAACAGAATGGAACAGCTGCTTCACACATCATTAGGTTCCTAAGACTTTTTCTGGTCAGCTCTATCCAAACTCTACAGCTAAGGAAACGCAGCTTTAAAAACTTGGGCCTCACAAGAGGAGCTTCACCTTTCGCTAGTTTTCTTACTCCAGCGTTCTTCAGCCCCATCTCTGGGATCCACAAACAACAGGGGATGGGGAGAAAGGAACTCCCTTAAACACCCAAACATTTACATATACAGTTTATTGGTAAGCTTCATTTTAAGCACAGCCACCCTCTATTTCTGATCTATGAATTTATTTACAATAATCATATCAAAACATTGTACCTCAGGAGCATACATTCTGTTGTAAATAGTGAAACTCTACGCAACAAAAGCACAAAAAATGTTAAGACCAATAAAACACAACCTACACTCCACCAAAATGCTGCAAAGTTTTTAAAAAATTGATTAATGGGGCGCTTGGGTGGCTCAGCCAGTTAACTCGACTTCAGCTAAGGTCACGATCTCACGGTTCACGGGTTCAAGACTCGCATCAGGCTCTATACGGACAGCTCAGATTCCTGGAACCTGCTTCAGATTCTGTGTCTCCCTCTCTGCCTCTCCCCTGCTCACACTCTCAAAAATATAATTTTTAAAAAGTTTAAAAAATGGATTAACCACAGCACAGGGACTAATAGAGGCAATAATGAGATGAAAAATGTCAACAGACCCCTGGGAAATGGAGCAGGGTAGCTGCCTGAGCAGTGGGGGCAGCACAACCAAGTGCCTCCAAAGGGGCCACCTGGGCTGGAACCAAAATGTGAGGGGGTCTGGACTCAGGAATGTCAGGTGCATCTCGGGAGAACATGCACACCAACACGGCCAGGCCTGGGGATCTCCAGCACCACCCCCATCTCGCTCACGCATCAGCAGTAGCTGGGCACACACCCCTGTAAGAAAGACACTGGTCAGCCTATCTTGAGAAAGGTGGGACCACTCTAGAAAAAGAAACCTTTGACTATTAACATATAGGGGTTCCCAATGCAAATGTGCCAGCTACTCCCTCCATAACGAAGCTCACTGAGAAGTGGACAACAAAGATGTCACTCTTAGTAAGCAACAGAAATAAACCAGTTTCTACACGCAGGCAGCACTTACAACCTAACCAGAGAAGCCAGAACAGTTTATAGAAACAATTTCTTTACTGCCTGAATGCTTAGGAGCCTGAACTTTCTAAACAATCACGGTCTTCCCAAACTAATAGACCATAAAGCCAAAGTGCCTGAGGAGTGTGGTTGGGACAGGTAAACAGTTACTGGATAACCACCTTACCTGGCTTTGTCAAAGTACTTGCCAGTGTATGCCATCCCACAAGCAGCCCCCAGTCCTTGCCCAAGCCATCCGGTTGCCACATCAACAAATGACAGCCTCTGTAAGAGAAGGGACCAAATGAACTTAGAAACACCTGCAGGACACAGGTTATCAGTCTAATCCCAGCATGGAGCACAGGCTGCTCTTTGGAATTGCCCCTCCCATTCTTTGGGTGGATTTGTCTTTACCACACCCACATGGCACCCCAAGTCTCAGATCAACATCACAAACACAGGGGGGCCATAGGCAATCCAAGATCAGCTGAACCTGTGGGAATATAGAGAAGGGAAATTTCTTCACACAGCAGCCTAACAGAGCCTAAGAGCAAAGCAGAAAAGGGAAACATGAGCCTTGCCACTTTAACAAGGCCTTTCATGTAGTCCTGCAAAAACCAGATATTCAATCTTTTTGGAGAACGTGTGTTCTTAAACAGAAACCAAAAACACTGGAGTGCCTGGATGCTAAGTTTGTTAAGCATCCAACTCTTGATCTTTGCTCAGGTCATGATCTCACAGTTTAGGAGTTCAAGCCCTGCATCAGATGAGTTTGAGCCCTGCTTGGGGCTCTGTGCTGATGGTATGGAACCTGCATGGGATTCTCTCTCTCTGCTCCTTGCTCACTTGTACCCTTCTCCACTCCCCCCCCCAAAACCTGAAGATTACAATTTCCCTGGTTTGTAACACTCAGGTCAAATGAGATTTCAGAAGTGGTCATCTATAAGTGCTGTTATCAGAGATGAATCACTTTACACCACTACTCTTCCTCTCCCCTGCTCCTGTGTCCATGCACAGGCTATTATTATCCCCTGAAGATAATGCCCTCAGTGCCACAAAGCAATGCCAAGGGTCCCAAGCTTCCAAAGACACACTGAACTTCAATATTTCCACTGCCACCAACTTGATCTGGCCACAAACATCTCCACTGTCACTGCAGTAACCTCCTTACTTCCCCCCCATAGCTATTCTCAACACAGCCACCAGAGGGAGCCTGTTAAAACCTAGGTCCATTCCTCACCCTACAGAGCACTGTCCAAGGTCTCTCCATCTTGTGCCAAGTAGAGCCCAACTCCTTGCACCAGCCTCCAGCCCCCGTCACGTCCTACTCTTCCCTACCACTGCTTTGGATGCCCTGGCTTTCGTGCTGCCCCATGAATGCTCAGGGTATACACCTGCCTTAGGGCCTCAGCACTCACAGCTCCCTCTCCCTGAAGTGCTCAGGGCTGGAGCCTAAATGGGCACACAGCTCACTCACTACGCTCCAAGTCTCTGCTCAAATATCAACTTTAAGGCTTTCTTGGGCCAGATGTTTCAACTAGTAAACCCTCCTCCTCACTTGCCTTGGATCCAGGATGCTCAGGCCCATCTGACATGGTGGTTAGCTAGGTTTCTTGCCTGACCCCCTCCTCCATTCAAATATCAGCTCCATTCAAGGAAAGAATGAGGGGTTGTTGCTACCAAGGATGGTACTTGTTAGTCTCCGATCCCTCTCTTGTCCTGCTCCACCCAGGGCTCTTAACCATCCTTAGCTTTTTTCACACCTTTGTACCCCCAGAAATTCCCTGTTTTGTATGCCTAGCCTTGCAGACCCATCACACTAAAGTCTCCCCTGTGTCTCTGGCTCTGCTAGAAAGTGTCCCCCTCAGACAGCAGGAGGCTGGAGGACTGACGGAGAAGACTGGCAGGTACCAGCACAATGCCTGGCATGGTGGAGGTACCCACACGTGGGTTACCTTCCCTTCCCCAAGAACCCTTATGATGTGTCAGGAGGGAAACACTCACAATTGGGGGGGGGGTGGAGCAGGAGCTAGAATAAAAATGCATACAAGGTGTTATCTATGCACACTCAGAAAAGACTTCTCCTTCAGGTGGTACTTCTTATCTTTGTTCTGGCACAAAATATGCTTCGAGAACTAGTTTACAAAAAGAACTTTTGGTTACTTCTCTGGCCTGCTTGGCTGGAGAAAACAGCGGATAAAACAAGGCCCTGAAGTGGGGTAGAAGTGGATATAGGGGAATCACAAGACCCTTTCCATAAGCCTTCACGGCACCTCATAATCCATGATACTGATACTACCAGGCCTTAGCAGGGAGCTTCCTAATGCAGTTGTTTGCGCTGGACATTCACATCACAGGAGTACCAATCATGAAGACCTTGGCTCCTCTGCCATAGGAAGTCCATTTATTCCATTCTCAGCCAATGCCAAGTGAAGCTATCTTCCTACGTGTTTTCTTTACTTCAGAATTTACCTGCTGCTTAAATCTGAGGAATCCATAAATTCTGGCAGCTGAACAGTGCCAGCCTGCTACTGCATGCCAGAAAGCCTCTTTATCCCACTAAGGCCAGCGACTAAGATGGCAACAGTTACAGGACAGTCTAGCCATCTTACAGTTTTTTTTAAGTTTTTTTTTTTTTTTTTTTTTTTTTTGAGAGTGTGTGTGTGCACCCGGGAGGGGCAGAGAGTTCAGATGTGGGGCTCGAACTCACTAACACGGAGATCATGACCCAAGCTGAAATCCAGGGCGGATGCTTAACTGAGCCACCCAGGCGCCCTATCTTATAGTTTTAAACCAGAGATCTGTATGCTCATACTGTTTATACATCTACATTTTTAATTTTTTTTATCGTTTTTATTTATTTTTGAGAGAGACAGAGCATGAGCGGGGGAGGGGCAGAGAGAGAGAGAGAGAGAGAGAGAGAGAGAGAGAGAGAGAGAGAGAGAGAGAGACAGAATCCAAAACAGGCTCCAGGCTCTGAGCTGTCAGCACAGAACCCGATGCAGGGCTCAAACCCACGAACTGCAAGATCATGACCTGAGCCAAAGTCGGACGCTTAACCAACTGAGGCCCCCAGGCGCCCCTATATCTACATTTTTTTTTTTTGTGAGGGAATGTCGAGCTTATAGAAAACTTGTAATAGTACAATGAAATCCCATATACTCTTCACCTAGATTTGTTGTTAATGGACCACTTTTGCTTCACCTTGCTTCTTCTACACCACATGCTCACAAATTTTATTTTGCCAAACCTCATTTGAGATTACATTTCAGACACCAAGACGTAGGTCATAAATAGGACCTCAGGTACTCCAGCCATGCCCATATTCTGATTTTATTCTTTAAAATAACACACACTACCAAACCCGGGGTTTCTGTTTGTACATGGTGCTCTACCAGCTGAGCATTTAAATGTTTTGCTCAGAACACTGCAAACTTTCAGACGACATCCAAAGAACTGCTCGTTCTTTTAGATCGACCTTGCTTTATTACTCCTCTTTCCTGCCCCTTAAGGTCATTAAATAACTGGTACTACACTTAGTGTAATGAGAAAGTCCCCCCATTGTGTCAGCTCAAATTTACAGAGAAATGGGAAATAGAGATAACTGTTGGGTGGAATATCCCTCCAAATTAAACTCAGTTTTCCAAGGGCCACCTGGGTGGCTCAGTCGGTTGAGCATCCGACCTTGGCTCAGGTCATGATCTCATGGTTCGTGGGTTCAAGCCCTGCACTGGGCTCTGTGCCGACAGCTCAGACCCTGTGGAGCCTGCTTCACATTCTGTCTCCCTCTCTCTCTCTGCCCCTCTCCCACTTGTGCTGTCTCTCCCTCTCCTAAAAGTAAATAAACATTAAAAAAAGTAAACTTAATTTTCCTTGAGCTCAACATAGATCCACTAATGTTGCCCACCTCTCCCAAGGTGGCAGAAGATGGGAACATGACCCTGCTGGGAGGGGGGGTGTTTTAGTACTAGGTGGGGTAAGGCAGAGCACCAACAAAGGAAGGGTGGCCAATTGCCATAAGCATCCTTTCCACCACTTCAGTCCTTGCTAGAACACCTTTTAAACCTTTATAAGGTGCTATGGTCTGAATATTTGTGCCTCCCCAAAGTCCTATGTTGAAAATCTAAGCCCCAAAGGGATATCAGGAAGTGTGTGTGTGTGTGTGTGGGGGGGGTCTTTGGATGGTAATTAGGTCACAAGGGCAGAATCCTCACAAATGGGATTAATGCCCTTATAAAATAGGCCCTAGAAAGACTACTTCCCCTTCTGCTATGTGATAATACAATGAAAAATCTGCAACCAGCAGGAGAACCTCCACCAGACTGTTACCATGCTGGTGCTTTGATTCTAGGCTTCCCGCCTAGGAAACTATTAGAAATAAAATTTTTATAGTTTTTTAAAAATGTTTTTTATTACTGAGAGAGAGGCAGCACGAGCAGGGGAGGGTCAGAGAGAGAGAGACACAAACAGAATCGGAAGCAGGCTCCAGGCTCTGAGCTAGCTGTCAGCACAGAGCCCGACATGGGGCTCGAACCCACGATCCACGAGATCATGACCTGAGCCGAAGTCGGACGTTTAACCGATTCACCCACCCAGGCGCCCCAAATTTTTGTTTATAAACCACCCAAGCTGTGGTTATTTTGCTATAGCAGATTGAATGGACTAAGACATGAGGCAAAGAAAGAAGAACCGAAAGAATAAACAGCCCATTTCAGGCCTTGTTGCCACATGGTGGCTTTTAAAATAATTTTTAAGAAGCAAGCATCTGAGCAGGCCCTGGGCTCCTGTCCTGGCTTACCTTGGGGAGGATGAAACGGTCATTGTCTGGGTTCTCCGGGTCTTCCTGTTTGTATCTCATGGTGTGGAAGAACAGCACCGACATGATCTCAGCAGCACTACTGGAGGACATTAGGTGGCTTAAAGACAAACATGGCACAGATCATTTCTCACAGTAAGTGATACACCAGGGACATAGTGCACAAAGAGACCTTTTACTACAGACTTCGCACCCTGGAAGCAGCAGTCATTTCTCCCAGGCATGGAAGAATCCAGCCAAGGAAAAGGGATACAGGGCCACTGCCTCCCAAGTTCATGACTTTTAAGAATGCTACAAGACTCAGTAACTTCATAACCTCCCCCTCCCCCCCCCCCCCCCCCCCGTGGAGAACAAGATCTCCAAGACCAGCCCCCCACCCCCCCACCAATAGAGCACCAGTATACTTTGGGCAAGTTCATCTGGTCACTCGACTCTATCAGCACCTGAGTAATCTCTTACTTGTTTGAATTTATCTGTGATATTGTTAATCAAAAACATCAGGAAGCACAAGTTAACCCATACATGTATGAGAAACTAGTATTTGACAAGAAAGCCAAGAATACTCCATGGAGAACAGTCTCTTCAAAAAATGGCGCTGGGAGTAGGATATTTACATGTGAAAAATGGGGAAAAAATGAAACTAGAATCCTAGTTTCCGCTCACAGAAATTAGCTTGAAATAAAATTAAGACTTAAATATAAGACCAGAAACCACTGTACTAACAGAAAAGAAACCTCCTTGAAATGGGTCCTTGTACTAGTTTTTTTTTTTTTTTGATAGAACGACTAAAGCACAAGTAATAAAAAAACAAGTGACTACATCAAACTAAAAAACTTCCATATAGGAAAGGAAACCATCAACAAGGTAAAAAAACTTACAGAACAGGAAAAACTACTGCCAACTATGTTACCTGATAAGGAATTAATATCCAAAACATAGAAAAACTCAGACAACCCAAAAACCTTAAAAAAAAAAAAAATCAAATCAGGTAAAAATATAGGCCAAGAATCTGAACATTCCCTCCACCCAAATACATCCATGACCAACAGGCACGTGAAATGATACTCAAAATCACTAGTCATCAGAGAAAAGCAAATTAAAACCACAAGGAGGTATCCCCTCACATGTTAGAATGGCTATCATCAAAAAGCCAAGAGGTGGGTAAAAAGGAATCCTCACGTGCACTCTTGGTGGGATTGTAAATTAGTGCAACTGCTATGGCAAACAGTATGGAGAATCCTCAAAAAATTAAAAATAAACCACCACATGATCCAACAATTCTACTTTTGGGAATATATTGGAATGTACCTGAATGAAGTAAAACATGTCAAAAATATATCTGCATCCTCATATCCACAGCAGCATTATTTACAATAGCCAAGACATAGGAACAATCAAAATGTCCCTCAACAGATAGATGAAGATGTGATACATACAATGCAATGTTATTCTGCTACAAAAAGAGGGATACTTGCCATTTGTGACAAAATGGACAGACTGTGAGAGCATTATGCTAAGTGAAGTCAACAGAGAAAGACAAGTACAGGATGACCTCCCTTACATGTGGAATCTAAAAACAAAAACACCTCCAAAATCCTAAAACAAAAAGATATAATCAGATATACGGTTACCAGAGGCAGGGGGTGGGGGAGGGGGGAACTGGATGAAGGTGGTCAAAAGGTACAAATGTCCAATCATAAGTACCAGAGATGTAGGTACGGCATAATGACCATAGCGAACACCACTATATGGTATATTTGAAAAAGTAGACCCTAACTGTTATCATTACGACAGAAAATAAAATTTCCTTGAATGTATATTAGATGTTAACTAAACTCACTGTGCTAATCATTTCATGATATACGTAAATCACCATGCTGTATACCTTAAACTTACAGAAAACTACATGTCAATTATAGCTCAACAAATCTGGAAAAGAGTTAAACAACACTGCGAAGATCCCATTCTACTACCTAAAATGAATTTCTTTTAGAAAGTGAATGGTGAGACCCAGAAGTTTCCCATGGTGGAATAACTGGAGGTCCTTACTGAAATCCAAAATAACTGTTCTTAGAAAGCAGCTAGCCTGGAAGTCCAGCCCATCCTTCATTAATTCAGAAGGGAAGAGGAGATAGGGCTGGGGAACAAAACCCACTCCCTAGGGCCCCTGCCTCAACTTTCAGAAAAGATTTTAGGCCCAGCTCATGTGTACTAATAATCTCTTCCTGCAAGTTTCGCAATTAGAAAGTGGAGACCTAGGGGCGCTTGGGTGGTTCAGTCCTTAAGCCACCGACTTGGGCTCAGGTCATGATCTCACAGTTCATGGGTTCGAGCCCCACCCACATCAAGCTCTGTGCTTACAGCTCAGAGCCTACAGCCTGCTTCAGATTCTGTGTCTCCCTCTTTCTCTGCCCCTCCCCCACTCGTGCGCTCTGTCTCAACAGACATAAAAATATTTTTAAAAAGTTTTTAATGTTTTATTTATTGCTGAGAGAGAGAGACAGAGACAGCGACAGCGTGAACAGGGGAGGGTCAGAGAGAGAGGGAGACACAGAATCTGTTTTAATTTTTTTTTTTTTAATTTCTGAGAGAAAGCATGAGCAGGGGAGGATCAGAGAAAGAGGGAGACAATCTGTTTTAACTTTTTTAAAATTTATTTCTGAGAGAGACAGCACGAGCAGGGGAGAGTCAGAGAGAGGGAGACAGAATACGTTTTAATGTTTTAAAAATTTTTTTTAACTTATTTCTAGGAGAGAGAGCGCGCGTGCGCACAAGCGTGAGCAGGGGAGGGTCAGAGGGAGAGGGAGTCACAGACTCTGGAAGAGGCTCCAGGCTCTGAGCTGGCAGTCAGCACAGAGCCCGACATGGGGCTCGAACCCACAAACCGCGAGATCATGACCTAAGTGAAAGTTGGACGCTTAACCGACTGAGCCACCCAGGCGCCCCTCATTTTTTTTTTTTATTTCTGAGAGAGACAGCACGAGCAGGGGAGGGTCAGAGAGAGGAGACAAAGAAGCCGTTTTAATGCTGTTTTACAATTTTTTTAAACTTATTTCTAGGAGAGCGAGAGAGGGAGAGCGAGAGCGAGCGTGAGCAGGGGAGGGTCAGAGAGAGAGGGAGTCACAGACTCTGAAAGAGGCTCCAGGCTCCGAGCAGGCAGTCAGCACAGAGCCCGACGTGGGGCTCGAACCCACTAACCGCGAGATCATGACCTAAGTGAAAGTTGGACGCTTAACCGACTGAGCCACCCAGGCGCCCCTAATTTTTTTTTTTTGTTTCTGAGAGAGAGCGTGCGCGCGCGAGCAGGGGAGGGTCAGAGAGAGGAGACAAAGAAGCCGTTTTAATGCTGTTTTACAATTTTTTTAAACTTATTTCTAGGAGAGCGAGAGAGGGAGAGCGAGAGCGAGCGTGAGCAGGGGAGGGTCAGAGAGAGAGGGAGTCACAGACTCTGAAAGAGGCTCCAGGCTCCGAGCTGGCAGTCAGCACAGAGCCCGACGCGGGGCTCAAACCCATGAACCGCGAGATCATGACCTGAGCCGAAGTCGGGTGCTTAACCGACTGAGCCTCCCAGGCGCCCCTAAACATAAGAATTTTAAAGAACATCAAAACCCTAACTGTATAGTGTAAGAACTAGAAAAACTAAGCCTACAGCTACCAGAAAGAGTAATAAAGGTTAGAGCAGAATCAGAGACCAAGAAAACTGGTAGAACAAATCAACAAAACCCAAATCTTTAAAAAGATTAACCAAAAGAGAATTTTCAAATTTACTCAGATCTGAAGTTACCGGTTTCATTTCCAAAATGAGGGCAAGAGCAGTACTACCAACCGAACATACAGTACTGTGAAGAACTGTACGCCAGTAACTCGGCTAACGGCCGAGAAGTTTCTAGAAGCAGAAAATTTAAGAACACGGAGGATCAACTAGAGATTCGAAATACCCCAGTAACTAACTAGTAAGATTGAACCACGAGTCACAAGCCTCTCTACACAGGAAATCTTGGCCTCAATGGCCTCCCTGGTGAATTTAAAGCCCGAGCACGACCCCCCTCAGAGTCTTCCAAAAACCTGAGGGGAACGCAAGCCGCCCCGCCGCCCGCGCGCCTCACGTGAAAGCGAGCACCCGCGACCAGAGGACCCGAGAGTCCTCGGCAGCCGCCGGGACATAAAGGGCAGCCGCACACAGAGAACGCCATGGCCGCGCACCCCCTCCCTGCGCTGGCCTGAGGCCGTACCCGGGACTCCTCCCTGCCGGTCCCGCGGGCCCGTAGCGGGGACGTCCATGCCCCCCGCGGCCCCAAAAGGGGATTCCACGACCGAGCCCACCCAGCCCCCCTACCCCCGACGGCACATCCTACACCTCACGCGCCGGCCGCCATGTGGCCGGTCGCCATGCGGCCGGCCGCGACGAGGCCTCGGATGGGGAAAGCCTACCCTGAACTCGAAGCAAAGGTAGCCCTGATGGAGTCTACGCGCAGGCGATTAGCCATATCCCGCAGGATCTGCAGGGTCTTCGCGTCGGGCTTGGTTTCTTCCTCGGCCATCGCCGCGCTCGCACCAGCGTCCGCCATAGCTGCCAGCACCTCAGCGTCTGAGGAGCAAAGCCGCGAAGAATGCTCGTGGAGCGTGTGGGATTCGGTGCCGTGCGGCTACCAGCTCCGCCCCTCCACGTGCTAAATCCTTACGCACGCCCCTCCCTCCTCGTGCTAAATCCCTTGGCACGTGCCCACCCTCGTGCTGAATCCCTACGCACGCCCCCTCCCCCTCGTGCTAAATCCCTAGGCACGTGCCCACCCTCGTGCTGAATCCCTACGCACGCCCCTCCCCCTCGTGCTAAATCCCTAGGCACGCGCCCACCCTCGTGCTGAATCCCCACGCACGCCCCTCCCCATCGTGCTAAATCCCTAGGCACGTGCCACCCTCGTGCTAAATCCCTACGCACGCCCCTCCCTCGTTGTGCTAAATCCCTACGCACGCGCCACCCTCGTGCTCCAATTAGTTGCGCGCGCCGCCCCCTCCACTCGCCAGTTCCCCTCACGCGCCGCCCCCTCCACGCGCCAATTCCCTTTGCGCACCGCCCCCTCCGCTCGCCGGTTCCCCTCACGCGCCGCCCCCTCCGCTCGGCAATGCGTGTTGCGTTACGCCTCCTGCACGCGCCAGTTCCCCCTCGCGCTCCACCCCCTCCGCTCAATGGATTTTGAACTTTTCTCCTTGTGTGTGTGGGACATTAATTGAAATAATTTAACTTCTTTATATATTCCTTTGTGCTATCAATTCAAAGAGGTCTGCCTCTGCCAGGGGTCCAGGGTCTACTGTTCGGGTGATACAAAAAAAATTCTGCAACTAGATGTTGCCATCGTTTCACCACCTGGTGTATGTAAACGAGACTTCTTCACACACTGTAAAGAGTTACGATGGTGAAATTTATGTTTTATGTAATGTATCATAATATTTTAAAAAAAGCCACCATGGAGTTTTACCCTTTGTTGGTCCCTTACCCTCACCCCCGAGGTACGGGCTTCTCAGCAGACGAGGCATGCCTTGTCTTTGTGCCGACCTCTTTCTCTTTCTGAAACCTTCTGTACGGGGCAAGCCGCACGCCCTTTGCGACTGGTGGGGGCTGGGGTGGCATTAGGCCGATGCCAGCCTGCAGCTTCGTCGGGGAGCCTGACCTCTGTGAGCTCCCCGGAGCCTGACAGCTGTGCCCTCTGATTTTGCGATGATCTTGCAAGGACCGGTGTGCCCCCCCCCCCCGGCTGCGCCATCTCCACAACCCCAAGTTCAGCTGCTGGGGAGCACCTGAGTCCAAAACCGCCCGTCCTGAGAGCCCCCGAGTGTCCGTGAACGCGGCGCCCGCGTTCTTGCTCGCGCAAAGGGTGCGTGCGTGGAAGGTTTTATTCGATCTTGCCGGATCGCTCAGCAAACCCTTTTTTCCTCCTTGCGCTTCGAAGTTTGGCCTTTATGAATTGTCTACTACTGTCCTTTACTGTTTCTATATTGGATTGTTGTCTTAGCTTCCTAATTTGTAGGGATTCTGTACGAATCCTGTTGATTAGACTGTTCTCTATTGGACATCCGGCAAATCTTTTTTTTTTTCTCAACTTGCTGCTTTTTAAAAATATTGAGATACTTGGGGCTCCTGGGTGGCTTAGTCGGTTAAGCGTCCGACTTTTGCTTAGGTCATGATCTCACGGTTCATGGGTTCGAGCCCCGCGTCAGGCTCTGTGCTGACTGCCAGCTCAGAGCCTGGAGCCTGTTTCAGTCTGTGACTCCCTCTCTCTCTGACCCTCCCCTGCTCACGCTCTCTCTCTCTCTAGAAATAAATAAAAAAAAACCCTTAAAAAAATAAAAATATTGAGATACTTTTAACTGTTTGAACCAAGACCCAAATGTTGCCTTTTTGCTTTTCTTTTTTTTCATTTTTAAAAGTGTTTTTTATTTATTTCTGAGAGACCGAGAGAGAGAGAGAGACCATGAGCAGGGGAGGATCAGAGAGAGAGAGGGAGACACAGAATCTGAAGCAGCTCCAGGCTCTGAGCTGTCACCACAGAGCCTGACGTGGGGCTCGAACCCACGAACCATGAGATCATGCCCAGAGCCAAAGTCAGACGCTCAACTGACTGAGCCACCCAGGTGCCCCTGTTTGTTTAAGATTTTATTATTATAAATGTTTATTTTTGAGAGGGAGAGAGCATGAAAGTGTGAGCAGGGGACAGGCAGAGAGAGAGGGGGACAGAGGATTCAAAGCAGGCTCTGTGCTGAGAGCAGAAGGCCCGATGCGGGGCTCGAACTCATGAACCACAAGATCATGACCTGAGCTGAAGTCGGACACTTAACTGACTGAGTTGCCCAGCCACCCCTAAAGATTTTATTTTTAAGCAATCTCTACACGCAATATGCAATGGGGGGCTTCAATTTATAACCCAGAGATCGAGAGTCACCGACTGAGCCAGCCAGGTGCCCCCAACTTCATTTTTAAGTAAACAATTATTTTGTTCTTTTATCTCTCTACGGTTTATATGAACCCAGTTTAAAGCAGGGGTCAGCAAACTTTTCCTGTCAAGATTCAGATAGTAGATTTTTTTTAATGTTTTATTTATTTCTGAGAGACAGACAGCATGAGCAGGGGAGGGGCAGAGAGAGAGGGAGACACAGAATCCAAAGCAGGCTCCAGGCTCTGAGCCAGCTGCCAGCACAGAGCCCAATGCGGGGCTCGAACCCACGAACCATGTGATCATGGCCCGAGCCGAAGTCGGACGCTCAACCCACTGAGCCCCCCAGGTGCCCCCAGATACTAAATATTTGAGAGCATGAGGTGTCTGTTGCAGCTGCTTGGCTAGGCCGCTTTTGTGGCACACATGCAGCCGCAGACGACACATACATGAACGAGTGGGGCCGTGTGCCAGGTAGTTGTTTATGGACACCGACATTTGAATCGTCTGTATTGTCACGCGTCACAACATACTCTTCTGATTTTTTCAACCATTTAAAAATGTAAAAACCAATCTTAGCTCACACCTGTATAAAACCAAGCCGTAGTTGGGCCAACTCTTGCTTCAAAGAGTTAAATGCTTCTACAAGGTTGATTGCAAAACTGTCAATCCCTGGTTTCCACCCACAAATTGTCCACTACCGAGAATCAACCACTTTCAACTCTTTTAGCGGTTTCTTTTGGCATTTAGCTCCAATTCCCTAAATAGTTCGTAGTGCTAGTTTTCATTTTTATATTTTAAGAATTATCGTGGGGCATCTGGGTGGCTCACTTGGTTAAGTGTCCGACTTCGGCTCAGGTCAGGCTCTGTGCTGACAGCCAGCTCAGAGCCTGGAGCCTGTCTTCGGATTCTGTGACTCCTTCTCTCTCTGACCCTCCCCTGCTCACACTCTTTCTTTCTCTCTCTCAAAAATAAATAATAAAAAACATTTAAAAAATTTAAAGAATTATTGTTTTTTTTCCACTATAGAAGATGACAGTGTAGCTCTTTGTCACACACACCCTCCAAATTTTCCCCCCAATACAGTATACAATGACCAGCGTTAGATCACATTTTGGTGTTCGCATTATCAAGTCCGCGGAAACACTAGTCATAACTGAGTCATCACTCTGATGACTTTTCTTTTCTCTCCCAATGTTTTGTTTACCGTAGAGTTAACAGTTGCCTCCCTCCCCATCCCCTCGCCCCCCTGTTTCCTGTTGTCTGCTCCTTTCCATAGGCCAGCACTCCCCCCCACCCCCGCCACTGTCCACATCTCCTCTCCGCTGGTTAAAGAGGTCCAGCAGTCGTGCATTTCATTCCCTCAGAGCGTTCTCTCCTGGAGCCTTTGAACTTGCCCTCCAGCCACTAGCCCGGGCTCCCCTCCTGTCATCCTGGAGATATCATTTGCTTCCTTTTGACCTGTCCCATCGATCCCATCTCCACCTCTTTCTTAGGTTCCTCTCTGGTTTGGGTGATGCTCTCTCTCTAGTAGCTCCCAGAGAAAGAATGCAGACAAGGTAAACTGTTTCAGTTCTTTCATCTCTTTAGTCTCATCTCACAATAGGCAGTTTGGGTATAGAATTCCAGGTTGGAAAATCACCCCCCCCCCACCAGTTTGGGGGCATTACTTCATTGTTCCCAGTGCTTTGCTAAAAATCTGAAAACATTCTGACGCCCAATTATTTGAATATGACCTATTTTTTTCTTCTCTCTGACAGTTACTCTCTTAGCATATTGAAGATATCACTCAGCTCTTCTGGATTTCATTAATGCCGTTGAAAAGTCAGCTTTAGTGTAAACGTCATGGTTTTAAAGGTAATTAGCTTTTTAAATCTGGCTTTTTTTTTTTTTTTTGAGAGAGACTGAGAGAAAGAGAGTGAGAAAGAAAGAGAGAGAGAGCGCGCAGGGAAGGGGCAGAGAGAGGAGACAGAGAATTCCAGGCAGGCTCTGCACTGTCAGTGCACCGAGCCCAATGCAGGGCTCAAGTCATGAAACCATGAGATCATGGTCTGAGCCGAAATGAAGAGTCAGACGCTGAACTGACTGAGCCACCCAGGAGCCCCCATAAATCTGTGTGCTTTTAAAACCTTGTGTCTAGATGTGGTTCTATTTCTCTTTCCCTGTTTGGGATTTATTGGGATCCTTGAATTTGTGTTGTCTTTTATCAGTTCCGGAAAGTTGTTTGTGACTATCTCTTAAAATTTTGCCATTCCCTCGTTCTATTAGACTTTCTCATTCTATTTTCCATGTCTTCTATCTTTCAATATGTTTTTTTTCAAATTTTCTGTTTCCTTGTGCCTCTGTGTTGCATTCTGGATGCTTCTTTAGCTCTATTTTACAATTTACTAATTCTCTCTCCAGCTATTTCTGATGTGCTATTACATCCATCTATTGAACATTTTAAATACAAATATGAAGCTTGGCATGTGTACATAAAGGCACAGAAAACATACATTTCAGGCAATAATGTGAACACACGTGTAACTACTATTCAGGTTAAGCACCTTGGCCTCCACCTGTCTCTCCCAATCACGGCCCCTTCTCCCACTTTACTGGGAGCCACTATCCTGACATTTATGCTACCAATGCCCATGCTTTTCTTTATAGCTTTATTGTCTGTTGTCCCTAAACAACATCATTTTGGTTTGCCTGCTTTTGAACTTTACATGATGAAACCGTATATAGTATGGATTTTTCTGTGTCTACCTTCTTTTGTTCAACATTATGTTTGTTCGTTCATATTTTCAAGGCTGTAGTTCATTTTCATTGCCGTATAGGAGTTCGTTGTCGAGTATTTTGCAGGTCACTTGCACCTTTTACTACTGATGGGCAGATGGGTGATTGCTAGCAGTTGGCTGTTGGGAACATTAGGGCACCAGCAGTCGCCGGGCCGTTTGGTGTGCGTGTCTTCAACTTTACCATTTACCAGTGCTTTTCCAAAGTGCCGGTACCAACGACGGCCCCGCCTGGAGTGACGAAGCGTTCCTGTTGCTCCATATCCTTGCCAACATTTATTATTATTAGCCTGGGTTTTTCCAGTCTGCTAGGTGCATAGTGGTATCACAGTTTTTAAATCAAGGTATGATTTGCATACCAAAAAATGACACAGAACCTAGGTATGTATTATAATATAATCACTCCTGATCTACCACCATGAAATCATTTTCAGATTGAAAATGGTCATGAAGGCTTTTACAGTGAAAAAGCAGAAACAGAGGGGTTCCTGCGTGGTTCAGTCGGTTAAACGTTGGGCCTCCCCACCTTGGGTGCTCCACTTTCAGCGAGGAGCCCACTTTGGATCCTCTATCTCCCTCTCTCTCTGCCCTCTCCCCTACTCATTCTCTCTTTCAAAAATAAATAAACATTTAAAAAATTAAAACAGAGAGTAGAAACAGAACAGAGGCTCTACCTGTTATTTTTTAAATATTATATTTTTATTTTTATATAAAAGTTTTAAAGTCTTAAACAAAATTTTAATGTTTATTTAATTTTGAGAGAGAGAGAGAGAGAGAAACTGAGTGCAAACAGGGAAGGGGCACAGAGAGAGGGAGACACAGAATCTGAAGCAGACTCCAGGCTCCAAGCTGTCAGCATAGAGCCAAGTGTGGAGCTCTAACTCATGAACTGTGAGATCATGACCCGAGCCAGAGTCAGATGCTCAACCAACTGAGCCACCCAGCCACCCCTAAATTAAAAAATACATATATATTTATTTATTTATTTTTTAGAGAGGGGGAGAAAGAGCACAAGTAGGGGAGGGACAGAGAGACACGGGGACAGAGGATCTGAAGTGCGCTCTGTGATGACACCAGAGAGCCCGATGCGGGGCTCGAACTCACAAGTGAGATAATGACCTGAGCCAAAGTTGGACACTTAGCCAACTGAGCCACCCAGGCGCCCCAAGATTTTAAAGTAACCTCTACACCTAATGAGGGGCTCCAAGTCATAACCCTGAGGTCAAGAGTCACCCCCTCTGCCCACTGAGCCAGCCAGGGGCCACTCCGCCTGACCTCACTTACCTCTCCTAGCTCATCACCAGCCACTCTGCCCTGGTCCACTGTGTCCCAGCTGTGCTACTATGGCCATCTCTGTTTTAAAGATGAGAAAACTGACCCTCTGAGTGGTTTCTTAACTTGCCCGTATGAAAGATGCATTCATTTGCATCACAATATTTTTTTCCCCCAACCTTGACTGTTAGCTCTTTATGAGCAAGGAATGTGGCTGGCCTCTCTACCAGTGGTAGGTGCTCAGCAACAGCGTGTTGAATGAATGACTAAACGAGGGAAGAAGCAAGCAGGATGCAGATCGCCCTGTCTCCCTCTTTGATCTGCCTGGTGGAAGCAACATGACAAGACATATGGGTTGATGGGAATGAGCTTGTTCCATACTTTATAAGAATAGTTCGATATAAAATAAGATCTATACCAATATAGTTGGTACTTTTGGGAAGAGAAGAAGTCCAAGAACAGACAGGACAGGCGTGGAGGGGAGGATTCTAGCCATCTGGGGGTTCTAGTGAGGTCTGGTCGGACAGCAAAATGTCAGGGGCTCAGTTGGAGGGGTGTGCGACTCTTGAGCTCAGGGCTGAGTTTAAGCCCCATGTTGGGTGTAGAGATTACTAAAAAAAAATGGGGGTGCTGAAAAGAAAGGGAGAGGGGCCTGGAAGTTGAACCTGACCTCTCCAGTTGGTGTTCGGCCCATCTTGAGTGCACGTCGGTGTCTGTACCTATATGTCAGTATTTTTTCTAAATTTTTCAAAATGTTTTTTATTTCTGAGAGAGAGAGAGACAGCATGAGCAGGGGAGGGTCAGAGAGAGAGGGAGACACAGAATCTGAAGCAGGCTCCAGGCTCTGAGCTAGCTGTGAGCACAGAGCCCGATGCGGGGCTCGAACCCACGAACCGCGAGATCATGACCTGAGCCAAAGTCGGACACTCAACCGACTGAGCCACCCAGGCGCCCCCACACGTCAGTGTTATGGCAGAGGGAGGTGACAACATGTCCAGTTCCACCGCCTGCCCCCCACAGAACTGCCGAGTAATGATTTCTTGTTTCCCCATGCAGGCAGGGCACACGCAGAGCCCAGGCGCCGCCGTTCCCTCCCACGTTCCCTCGTGCGGGTCCCTTTCATCCGACGAGGACGGCCCCAGTGGCCATTCCGGCCTGTGCGACGGGGAGCTGGCCCGGAACTTACAGGACACCATCAGGCGCCGCATCCTTTTCCTCTCAGAGCAGCTGCGAGCGGAGAAGGCCAGTCGGGACGAGCGCACCGTGAGCTACCTCAAGCTGGTGTCTAAAGCTGACCGGCACCGGGCCCCCCGCGTCCGGCAGGCCTTCGAGAAGCTGAACCAGCGCGCCTCCGCTGCCATTGCCCGGATCGAGCGAAGGCTCCGCCGTTGTCATCGGCAGCTGCAGGAGCTGCAGCGGGGCTGGAGGCCCAAGGGCCTCGCGCAGAAGGCGGAAAGCGGCCCGCAGCCCTGCAGGCGGCCCGGGGAGAAGGCCCCGCTTTCAGAGCCGCCCAGGCCCGGTGGGGAAGCCCGCCTGCCCGCCGAGCAGTCTGGTGTGGTCCGACACTCGCCCCTGGCCAGTGGCTTCCCGGCTCTGCAGCCGGGCAAGGCCCCGGGGCCGAAGCGTGCGGCCCAGCAGCGGGCCGAGCTCTTGTGGACGGTGAGGGAAGACCTGGGAGAGGTCAGGGAGCTCCACCTCGGCCTCCAGGGGGCCTATCAGCGCCTGAAGGAGAGTCATCTGATGGACCTGCGGGTGTCACTGGAGTCCCTGCAGGAAGAGAAACGCAGGTGAGGTGGCCTGTCTCCTGCAGCCTTGGCTGTGGGGTCAGCCCCTCCCCCCCTCCCCTGGCCGGACTGTGGGCAGCAGAGTGAAGGGGGGCGAGGACATGGGTTCGGAGGGTCAGGGGGAGGGGGAGGGGAGGAGAGGGCAGAGTTCCTCCGGGCACCCGGCCCCGCAGTGGAGAGGGCGCGTCCCCCGCCCGCTGCCCCTCCCCCGCCCGGGTCCTCTCCTGGCAAAAGAGGCGCCAGCTCAGTGTCCCGCCAGGTGGCCGCAGAAGCTGTAGGCTCTCCCTGTGGTGGCGGGAGCCTGGCAGGTCACCCGTTACCTGCGAGGGAGGGGCCCTGCAGGTCCCCGGCTGTGAGAATAACGTGGGAAGCAGGACGCCTTACCAGCCATGCCCCCCCCCCCACCTGTGCTCATGGCTGAGCTGGGCAAGTGGTCCTACTCGCGATATTCCTTCTGAAAGTGACTGCCTTCTGGCGAGTGCTTTCTCCCCACGGCGTGGTGGGTCACACTTATTTTTATCCAAGACAAGACTAGGGCCCACAAATGGGGGGGGAGGCAAACTCAGCCTCTCGAAGGCCCTGCACCGTTCCTATTTGGACCTTTCTTGGGGCCCTATCAGCCCTCAGGGCGCCGCGCTGCCCCCCCCCCCCCGCCCCCCGGTCCGCACACTCCGTTGCCTCGGGTTCTCGCATTAGCGCAGATCCTTCCAACTGGCCGGCCGGAGACGATTCCCAGGAAAGTAAGAACGCCGCTCCCCTAGCGCCGGGTGTGCGCGCGCGAGGCGCTCGGGAGGGAGTCCTCTTCTGCTTTCAGCGGGAAGCCTGGCCTGTGTGGACACTGCCTGACAAGTCTGCGAAGGACGACGCAAAACTACCGCGGGGCAGTCCAGTGTCAAATAAGACTGCCCGTCAGAATTACCGGTTTCCTTTGCGAGTGAGGTTCGTAGGGCAGGGCAGCCGAACTCGGCTCTTGGGATTCCTGACGACCCCTCTGCTCCATCAAAATACCATTTCCGAGGGTGCATGTCTATAAAGCAAGACTAGAGCTCAGTGGCAGTGACACATGTCCCTGTAAGTTCCCATCCTGCCCGGGGCCACCAGGACTGTTGTGCTCCCGTAAGCCCTCGACCCCTCAGCAATCAGGCTGTGCCCGCGGTGCGGGGGGGCAGGGTCATCTCCGTCCCCCGCTTCCCCACGAATACCGAAAGCTTGCACTTCTGCAACGGCGGCCCCCACCCCCACTGGACGGTGACAGGAGCGTGCAGCGAGCTGCCATGGCGTTCGCCTCGGAGCTGCTCTGCCCGTCGGCCGCAGCAGGTAGCCTAGCTTGGCGGATCTGCGTTAGAAGCAGCAAAGCAGGTCTGCGGGCTCAGATTTGCCAGGAGACGTGGAGAGTGGGCGGGAGGCGGCTTTACATAATAACAGTGACAGCAGGGAGCAAGTAGCATTGTTACCTGTGGTGTTCAGCCGTCCACTTTACAGATGGGGAAACGGAGTCTCAGAGAGGCACAAGCCTGAGAGCAGGTCAACATGTCCTGGGCATGTGGCTTCCTAATCTAGGGCGAAGGGGACACAGGAATTCGTTGAAGTTTTTAAAACGTATGTCTCCTTCCGATCTTTTATTTTTTTTAATATATATTTTTTAATTTTTAAATGTTTTTTATTTATTTCTGAGAGAGAGAGAGAGACAGTGTGAGCAGGGGAAGGTCTGAGAGAGAGGGATACAGAATCCGAGGCAGGCTCCGGGTTCTGAGCTGTCAGCACAGAGCCTGATGCAGGGCTCAAACCCACAAACCGTGAGATCATGACCTGAGGGGAAGTCGGACGCTTAACCGACTGAGCCACCCAGGTGCCCCCCTTCCAATCTTTTAAAAACCCTTTATGTGAGCCAGACGCAGACATGACCTATGTGTTGAAGTCAGTAAAGTGTCACCTGGTGACCACACAGGTTGTCACCTGTGTGACCCCTGTGGTTGTCACCTCTCCTCTGGTGCGTCACAAACTGAGGTTTCAAACTGAAAAGTCTTAGGACACTTCTCACAGGTACATCTGTTTCCTTTCAAGAGGGCTTTCTTTCTTTCTTAAACATTTTAAAAGTGTTTTATTTAGGGGCACCTGGGTGGCTCAGTCGGGTAAGCTTCTGACTTTGTCTCAGGTCATGAACTTGAAGTTTGTGAGTTCGAGCCCTGCATCAGGCTCTGTGCTGACAGCTCAGAGCCTGGACCCTGCTTTGGGTTCTGTGTCTCCCCCTCTCTCTGCCCCTTCCCAGCTCGTGATCTGTGTCTCTCAAAAATAAATAAACGTTAAAAAAAATTTTTTTAAGTAAAAAAATAAAAATGTTTTATTTATTTTTGAGAGAGACTGCAAGTGGGGGAGGGGCACAGAGGGTGGTGGGACAGAAGATCTGAAGTGGGCTCTGTGCTGACAGTGAGCCTGATGTGGGGCTTGAACTCATGAACTGCAAGATCATCACCTGAGCCGAAGTTAGATGCTCAATGCCTGAGCCACCGGGGTGCCCCTTTTCTATTTTTGAATTGAGATGAAATTCACAAAACAAAATTATCCATCTTAAAATGTGCAATCCACTGGCAATTGGTACATTTGCAATGTTGTGTAACCACCACCTATATTTGGTTCCAGAACATTTTCCTCACTCCAGAAGAACACCCCACCACTCCCCATTCACCTTACCCCAACCCCTGGTGACCACCACTGTGCTTTCTGTCTCTCTGCATTTATCTCTTCTGGATACTTCATGTAAGTGGAATCATACAGTAGGCAGTCATCTGTGTCTGTCTTCTTTCACCCCGTGTAGTATTTCTGAGATTCATGCAAGTTGTGCGTAGGCACGGATCACTCTTGCTCAGCAGAACTCTATCGTACGGATGCGCCATGGTTAGTTTACTCGCTCACCTGCTGCTGCTCAGGGCTGTTATGAATAGAGCTGCTATGGACGTTCTGGTACCCGAGCTTCTGGTGGCTGCCGGGACCCTTAGCTTGTGGCCACATCACTCCCATCTTCAAGGGCAGGATCTTCACATGTCTCTCTGCTCTGTTTTCATACGGCCCCCTTCTCTGTGTAAATGCTCCCTCCGCTTCCCTCCTGTGAGTATGCCGTGGTTGCACAGTGGCTCAGGAGGGCCTACCCCACCCCTGCTGCGTTCCCCACCCTACCTGCAGGGCTTGCTCCCCCAACAGCTGTTTCTTCATCTCAGACTTCTCGAAGCTGCAGGCCGCTAGCTTCTAGCTCAGTTTGCCAAAAGCCAGCGCTCAGGTATGATCAAGAATATACTCTTCTTTGGGGCACCTGGGTGGCTCAGCCGCTTAAGCATCCGACTGTTGATTTTGGCTCAGGTCATATCTCAAGGTCAGGAGATCAAGCCCCCATCAGGCCCTGCACTGAGTGTGGAGGCTGCTTGGGATTCTCTCCCTCCCTCTCTCTCTGCCCCTCCTCCACTCACGCTTTCTCTCCCGCTCTCAAAACAAAATAAACTTAAAAAAAAAAAAGAATATGCTCTTCTTCAACAACAATAACGTTCAGGACAATTTATATTAGAAAGGGCAGGCTTCACAGCTTTGGAAGATTTGGGGGGGCATTTTGGCTGGCTGCTCGTCATTTTCTCTTTGTAAGAGCATTTTCTGGAGTGGTCCGTTTGCTGGACTAAATGCTCTAATCAAAAGATATGGGTTATCAGAATGGATTAAAAAAAAGACCCATCTATATACTGCTTACAAGAGACTCATTTTAGACCTAAAAACACCTCTATATTTAAAGTGAAGGGATAGAGAACCATCTATCACGTTAATGGACATCAAGAGAAAGCTGGAGTAGCCATACTTATATCAGACAAATAGATGTTAAACTGAAGACTGTAACAAGAGATGAAGAAGGGCACTATATCATAATTAAGGGGTCTATCCAATAAGAAGACCTAACAACTGTAAATATTTATGCCCCCAACTTGGAACACCCAAACATGTAAGTCAATGAATAACAAACATGAAGAAACTCATTGATGATAATACAAGAATACTAGGAGACTTCACACCCCACTTCCAGCAATGGACAGATTACCTAAGCAGACTATCAACAAGGAAACAACGGCTTTGAAAGACACACTGGACCGGATGGACTTAACGGATATATTTACAACATTTCATCCTAAAGCAGAATATACATACTTCTCGAGTGCGCATGGAACATTCTCCAGAATATGTCACCTACTGGGACACAAATCAGACCTCAACAAGTACAGAAAGATCAAGATCATACCACGCATATTTGCAGACCACATGCTATGAAACTTGAGGTCAACCACAAGAAAACATTTGGACAGACCACAAATATATGGAGGTTAAAGAACATGCTAAAGAATGAGTGGGTTAACCAGGAAATTCAAGAAGACATAAAAGAAATGCATGGAAGCAGATGAAAATGAAAACACGACAGTCCAAACCCTTTGGGATACAGCAAAGGTGGTCATAAGAGAGAGGTATATAGCAATACCAGCCTACCTCAAGAAGCAAGAAAGGTCTTAAATACACAACCTAATCTTAAACCTAATAGGAGCTAGAAAAGGAACAGCAAATAAAGCCTAACGACAGCAGAAGGAGGGACATAATAAAGATTAAAGGGAAAATAACTGATATAGAAACAAACGAACAATAGTAGAACAGATTGATGAAACTAAGAGCTAGTTCTTTGAAACAATTAATAAAATTGAAAAACACCTAGAGAGACTTTTCAAAAAGGAAAGAGAAAGGACCCAAATAAAATCATGAATGAAAGAGGAGAGATCACAACCAACACCACAAAAATACAAACAATTATAAGAGAATACTATGAAAAATTATATGCCAACAAACTGGACAATCTGGAAGAAATGGATAAGTTCCTAGAAATATATAAACTACCAAACTGAAACAGGAAGAAGTAGAAAATTTGAACAGACCGATAACCAGCAAAGAAATTGAATCAGTAATCAAAATCTCCCAACAAACAAAAATCCAGGGCCAGAAGGCTTCTCAGGGGAATTCTACCAGATATTTATTTATTTTGTATTAAAAATTTTTTAATGTTTATTTTTGAGAGAGAGAGAAAGAGAGACAGAGAGAGAGACAGAGAGAGAGACAGAGACAGAGACAGAGCATGAGCAGGGGAGGGGCATGGAGAGAGGGAGACACAGAATTTGAAGTAGGCTCCAGCCTCTGAGCTGTCAGCACAGAGCCTGACTTGGGGCTTGAACTCAACGAACTGTGAGATCATGACCTGAACCAAAACCAAGAGTCAGATGCTTAACCAACTGAGCCCCCCAGGCGCCCCCCAGGCATTTAAAGAAGAGTTAATACCTATTCTTGGGGCGCCTGGGGGGCTCAGTCGGTTAAGCATTTGAAATGCTGCTATGAACTGGCTCCTGATGAACTGGCTTTCAACAAATGCCTGGGGGACATCTGCATCTGGGTGTCAGTCGAGTCCTTGAAGCAGGTCCAAACCGTCCCCTTGCCTCATATTTCCAGTCTGCGCGACAGCACCATCGGTTATGTTACTGTGCACGCCGGAGCCACGTGAACGGATCCACCACATTCTCCGTCGCTGTGTCCCGCCCCCCCCCCCGGCCACTCTGTCTCCAGTACCTTTCTGCTTCTCCAGGAGCACCGTCCTCGACCCACGGGACAAGCGTTCCCTGGCTCTTCCCTAAACGACGGTGCTAAAAGCCACATGGCCTCTGTCCTCTGGCCCATCCTTCCTGGTGCCCAAATGAAGAACCTCGAAGTTTATGGAATATTCCAAACCCAGGGAGAATGTAGAGGATAACATGATCAGCGCTGTATACCTACCCCCAGCTTTCTCAAATCTTAACATTTACCAAATTTGCTTCAAATGTTATTTTGTTAAGAAGTAAAACTTTAATGTTTATTTCTGAGAGAGAGAGAGAGAGAGAGGGAAACTGAGTACAAGCAGGGGAGGGGCAGAAAGTGAGGGAGACACACAATCAAGAGCAGGTTGCAGGCTCTGAGCTGTCAGCACAGAGCCTGATGAGAGGCTTGAACCCACGAACCGTGAGATCATGACCTGAGCCGAAGTCGGGCGCCCTTTAGAAGGTTCACTTGAGCTCTCACACTATCCCTTCCCAACCCCACCCCCCTTCCACCCATCTCGCTATCTTCATTGGGACCTTATCTTTTTCATGCATGTTTTTATACTTTTACAACTTCTACACATAGCCATAAACAACTGGTTAGTGATGTTCTGTTTGTGTTTTTAAAGAGGTCTGCTGAGATATAAGTTACATGCCATGAAACGCACCATTTTAACTAGATGTTTCAATGACTGTGAGTACATTTGCTAAGTTGTACGACCATTGCCGCAATTCAAGTTTTTGTTTTTGTTTTAGCAACAGCTTTATTGAGATATAATTCACATCCCCATAAAATTCACCCATTTACAACCAGTGGTTTTCAGTGTATTCATGCAGTTTGCAACCATCACCACTGTCTCATTCCAGAACATTGTCATCACTCCAAAAAGAAACCCCACCCCATGAGCAGTCATTCCCCACTCGCTCCCCACCCTCGGCTGCCAGGAACTACTCATCTGTTCCCATCTCTATGGATTTGCGTCTTCTGGACGTTTCATATAAATGGACTCACACAACATGTGGTCTTTTGTGACCGCTCCATCCCTGTAACCGACGGATTTGTATGGAATGATTGCTGCTTGCCAAACACTGATGCTGGGGATTTATATGGGATTTAACAGCAGGCACGGATAACTTAGATTTTCATTTCCACAACTTCTGGTCTATGGCTAGTTTTGTAAAGCTGGTTTGCAAGAGGATCTGTACATGAAAGGTATATGAATATCAGTGTGTGTGTGTGTGTGTGTGTGTGTGTGTGTGTGGCTGGTGTGCGTTTCTGGTGTTCTGAGGCCGACCTGGAGGAGGAGAGAGGAGGAAGGTGGAATCTGAACCCAAGTCCACTCTTGACATAGGACTGCTCCCCTCCACACACAAGCCGCGGGCAGGGTCCTCAGGGAGTATTACTCTCTCTTTTGCTCCCAAGACAAGCATCGATGCAAGAACAGGTGAACGAGCACGTCCAGGGGCACTTGGATGAGATTTGCCGCCTCAAACAGAATCTGGCCTGCGCCGAAGAGAAAATGGCCTATCTGTCCTACGAGAGAGCCAAGGAAATTTGGGTGAGAAACTCACGGGGGAGCTTTTAAGGCGAGGGCCAGTGGCGACACAGGGAGGAGAGAGGCAAACGATGAGCAAGTCCACTCTGATGGCCCGCGATCTAAGGGAAGGGACCGGTCCTCAGGCTGCCCCTGCGGAGGGCTCAGTGGTGACTCGCACATGTGGCTGGGAGCCAGAAGTGCGCAGTGTCCGTGTCCGTGCTGCACCCCTCCCCGCCCTCACCCAGCCGAGCTCATCTGAGGCCCTGCAGCTTTCAAGGGCGCCTGGGAGCTGGCCAACGGGGGTCTCTCCGGGCACCCCTGCTTCTGACCCTGGGTCAGCAAGCAGGGGTGAGGGATTACCCTCACCTTGGCGGTTAGGCTCGCTCTCTTCCACACTCTCAGACCCTACTCCTGTCCTCGGTCGGCTGTCGCATGGCCGGGTTCTCAGTCTCAGGCCACACTGGATGACAGAGCGCGGCCGAGACAGCTGAGCCCTTCGCTGTTCCCGGGCAAGCGCACACCCTCCCAGGACTCAGCCCTGAGCATGTACATGCTCCAGGTTCTCGACTCCCCTCCTAAGTCTTCAGCCCCCCGTTATTTGCCGCAAACCCCTTAGAAACCCAGGTAAGAGCCCGCACGTCCGTTCTGACCTCTCAGGAGGCCTTGTGTTCTCATCACCCGCAGGAGGTCATGGAGACTTTCAAGAACCGTATGTCTAAGCTTGAAACTCTGCAGCGGGCAACGCAGCTGGAGGTGGCGGACAGCCCCGGGAGCCGGCCCCAGGGGCTCGCGCTCCGGCTCAGGAGCCTGCTCCTTGTGCCGGCCACCGCCCTCCTGGCTGGCCTGGCCTGGCCCGCACCGCTGCTGGGCTCCCGCCTGCGCGCTGCCGCTGCCCTCCTGCTCGTCGGGCTTGGGGCCCTGGCCTGGAGGAGGTGGCACACCCTCACCGCGGCCTGGCGGGCCTGGGTCCCCTCCAGACAGAGACGGCATTCCAGGGAACCTGAGCCTCCAGCACGGGGGCCCTAGAGGGGCTGGGGCTGCTGGCTCAGGCCGCCTTCTGGGTGCCAAGGGCGCCCGGCCAGCCCTTCCCGGACAGCTGCTTCTCCACACTTCCTCTCTGACTCCATCACTGCCGGCCTGCCTCACACCTCCCTGCTTCGTGATCCTTCCTTACAAGCTGCGGACGCAAGGCTTGGAAAATATTAAAGCCTCTGAAGTGCAGCGCTGCTCTCCTCCCTGTCACCCTCGTGCCCTCTGGTGACCCCACGGCTGAACCCTCGGAGGCTCAGGTGTCCCCAGACTACAGTGGGAGCCTCTGCAACTTTCTTGCTTTTGGCAAAGAGAAACTACGTTCGTTGCGCAGGGATGGAGGGGGGCAAGGGGGGGGCGTGGCCAAAGCGCTGGTGTATGGGACAGGGTTTATGTTTTCTGGTAGGAAGCCCACCTTTTTGTTGTCATGGCTGGGAGAGACTCATGCAGGTGACACTGAAGACACAGATGAGGCCTCCGTTCTGGAGGCGCTGGACAGTTCAGAGCCATCATCCACCTTCTTCCCAAAAAGCTGCATGATGCAGTTTCGAAACTGGCAGGACAGAAAGGGCTACTCAGCAGAGCAGAAAGGGCCCACGTACTATGCTAAAGGTCATTCTTGGGGAATTCTGAGGGGGATATTCACTAGGGGTCACCTTGATGACTGAACACCTTCTCCACGGCCGTTCAGAATCCCACCCAGAGACAAGTGGAAGCCCAAGGCTCTTACTTGCACGTGGGGATGGTCTACTCCTGACTGTCTGCTCATCTAAGCCATCTAATGTAGCATCTGATGGTGACTATTGTGGATCAAGTTGTAAGACCATGCCCCCCAACCCCCAAAGCTCTGTTCAAGGACTAACTACTAGAGCCTGTGAATGTGACCTTATTTGGAAATAGAGTCCTTGCAGATGTGGTTAAGATGTACAGTGCCATGAGGTCATGTAGAGTGGAGTGGGCCCTAATCCAATGACTGGTGTCATTATAAGAAGGGAATTTGGACACAGACTCAGAGATAGTCATGTGGAGGTGAAGGCAGAGATCGGGGTGACTTGTCTAGAAGCCAAGGGATACCAAGGACTATTGGGCAACACCGGAGGCTAGGAGACAGGAAGGGAAGAGATTCGCCCTCAGAAGGAAACAACCCTGCCCACACCTTGAGCTCGGACTTCTGGCCTCCAGAACTAGGAGAGAATAAATCTCCCTTGTTTTAAGCCCCACCCCCACCCCCCATTTTGTGGTACTTTGCTATGGCAGTCCTAGGGAACGTATGCAGTGACCAAAGGTGATGCCGTCTAAGGGGCCCATGCATAGGGTGACGCATCTCCAGAATGTCTGGGAAGAGACTCAGAGGCATTTTAGTGAAGACGAATGTGATTGTCATCTTGTTTCTATCCCATCAATTTTGAGGCCTCGCAAGCACTACCTAGACAACAGTCTAGCTACTACTTCACGTCTATAGCAAGAGAATCTTCTGGCACCAAGAGGGGCCCACTGCTCTTCCCCTAAAGAGATTTGGAATATCTTCATTTCTCAAGTTCTATCTCATCACTGAGCTAACGCCAATGTCTTGAGAATGCAGACCAGGGGCACCTCCTGTATATTCCAGGCCAATTCTCGACCACCTCCAGCTCCCTCCAACATCAAAACTTGCACAAATAAAACACATAATTATGGAAATCAGTAACGCAAGAAATGGACCGAATAGCACAATTGACTTAGCTGAGGAATTCGTCTGACATCTACCTCCTGAGCATCCACGGTGCACTGGACTGTTTCGGGGGGGTGGGGGGTGGGGGGAGGGTCAGCAGTGGACAACAAGAGCAACACGCTCTGCCCTCCTGAGCTCCTGCACAGAAACTTCTCTCAGAAAGCAACAGGAAGGGATGGCAGTGTGGACAGGGTGAAAGCAAACTTCAAAAGCCCGGAGAGGTCCAGAAGTGCAGACATCTTGTCTAGGAGGGGGGGTTTGGGGAGGGGAGAATGGAAAGACTCAAGTATCAAGTACAAGCACAAGGCAAGACATCCTAGGCTTCCACAAACAAAAGCCAGACCTAAAAAGAGATCCACATGAACCAGGAAACAGGAGTCAGGGATACAGCTACACTCGAGGTATTGAGTTGCCAACAACAGAGTCCTGGGGGATCAACTGTGTCCTGCTTAATACCTGAACATTACAAAAAGAGTGCGTGCTTAATGAACTTCCGCAGAGTCAGGGCCAGGCCAGAGCGAGCGGGGCCTCAGAGCAACTGGGAAATGGAGGAGCTGAAGAGCTAGCTGCAAGGAATGGGGACCGGGTCCGGCGCGATGCCAGGCCCCTGCCAGGGCCATACGTCCTGCCCCTGGACCTTTCTGGTCACCGTCAAGTCACACATTGCAGCTACACCTCAGTGAAGTAGTTGTGACAGATTCAGGAGGAAGAAGGCAAATTACACTTGGAGGATGATGGGCCTCAGTGGTCGCCTATAACCTACCAAGAGGTCTAGGAGTTGTGGGCAATTTGCTGCTGAGGCTCAATATACCAGCCCATGGTGGCTACCGTGTGGCGACACCTCGGGCAGGACCACAATGTGTCCCCTCGAACTAACCCATAAAGTCACCAAAGCCACATGTCAGTGCAGCCGAGAAGGGCCTGTCCGTGTCCTTGTTGGGGTTAGGGCTTAAAGATGGAAAGATGAAGATTGAGAGGGGAGCCCTGAGGCCAGCCAAGCCGAAGAGCTGCAACGTGGGCAGCTGCGCGGTGCCACTGCCCGCAGTCAAGCCACAGTGACACCGTCCAGGGGGAGGGCTGGCTGGGGCTGGGTCACGCGCTGAGCCTTCCCTGGTCGTGGTCCTGGAGGTCATTAACTGCCTCTCCCTGGACACGATTCCAGGGGGGGAGCCATCGCTGGGCTCTTCGGGGGTAAATTGCTAGTTTGCTCTGCCAGTGGCGTGACTTACCTGCCGGTTCATAAAGACATAGATAACGGGGTTGTAGATAGTGGCACTCTTGGCAAAGTAGGCCGGGAGGGCCGCCACCAGGGGGTGGAAGGCATAGCCGGGGTGGGCAGCGGCAAAGCACGCGAAGAAAGTGTAGGGCCCCCAGCAGAGGCAGTAGGCGAAGATCATTACTACCACCATGCGCGTCACCTCCTTCTCCGCCTTCTGGGTGGACTCAGATTCTTTTTGCTGTTTTGCCACCTGGGGGAGACAGAGATTCATGCCCAGGGACCGTGCGTGGGAGAGTCCCTCCGGGCTCTGTATCAGGGGCCCCCGTGTTGCCATGCTTGGGCCGTGAGTCAGGGAGGTGGAGCCGTGGAGAGGAGGCGATGGGCCCGCGACGGCCAGCCAGCAGCCCGCCCCCACCGGAGGGAGTCTACAGCCCAGCTCAGGCCGGCCCCGGCCGGCCGTGACCGAGCTTAGGCTTTGAGGTAGCACAGAACCGGCCCTGGTGCAGATGGCCCTGAGCCAGGGCCTTCCGAGCTCTTGGCTTGGCTCCCATTAGGAGTTTGGGGAGGAGCTAAGGAGGCCATTCTTAGCCTCATCGGGTCCCTTAACAGCGTGTTCCCTCCCGTGCTCAGGTCTGAAGGGCGAACGGGGGAAGACATGGAGGCTGGACGGCGTCTGCTGTGGGTGGGGACACAGCCCCGAGCTAACAAGGCCCAAGCCACGGCTGGACACCCGTGGGAGCCAGCGAGGTGGCTTCTGATCCCTGACCGCCAACGGTTTGGGGGAAGAGGCAGGGTGGGGGCAGATCACGGGCTGAAGGCGGGAAGCTGGTGGCCTTCACGCTGGAAAGAGCTTATGAGCACATGTTGCTCTGATCGTGGGAACAAGCAGCTTCGTATCAGAAAGGCGTCGCCCCGAAGGGCCGTCTACCGCGGGTGCCCAGCGGGAGCTCAACAGGAACAAACGCACATCTGGGTCAAATGAATCCTACGTGAGCTGGTCGACAAGGGGACAACTTACGAATAAGGTTCTTCCTCTTTCGCCTCGCTCCGCTCCGATTGCCTAAGTAGTGGGGTGGGGGATGGCTGGGGACGGGATCAACTTCCCAGTGAGGAGAGTGGAGAGCGGGTCTGGGGGGCAGAGGGCGCACGTGAAGCCACTCCTCGGCCTGCCCCCACAGCCCCGTGAAGGGGACAAGGTCGCTCTGGTGGCAGCCTCTCAAAAACAAAAAGCCTTTTGGTCTGCGGGTTTCACCTGCGGACCTGGCTGGTTGCACTTGCACTTCACTCCCTGGGAAAGGCAGGCTTCCTCCCCAGGGGAAGACCGTCCGGGTCAGGGAAGAAATGCGGCTCTGCTCCCTTACTGGGCCTTTCTCCCTTACTGAAGAAAGCAGGGGACAGTCCCTTCCCATCGTCCCTTCCCATCGGGTCAAGGACAAGGGAGGCAGGGCTGCAGTGGCAGCCCCAGAGGAATTAGAGGCTTCACGCCTGCTTTGAGGGCAGGAGAGAGAGTCTCTGTCCCAGCCTGAGGGATCCTGTTGGTGGGGGGGGAGTGTGGGGGGCGTGGGGGGACGGAGCTGGGAGGGCTGGGGCGCTCACCGTGCGGATGGCCAGCCACACTTGGAGGTAGCAGAGCACGATGACGCTGAGGGGGATGATGCAGCACGTGGTCATGAGGACAATCATGTAGGACTGCACTCCGGGGTACGAGCTGCCGCTGAACACGTCCGGGCCGCACGATGTCTTCAGGCCGTGGGGCCAATACCTGAACAGAAGGGCTGGCAGCCTGTCCCGATGCCGCGGGGCAACCTGGGATCCCCCCTCCCCCATCCGTCTGGGCGCGCCACCAACTGGGGAGGGCGACTGGTGGCTTGTTTGAATTATGGTGAAACTCACACTACATGAATTAACGTTTCGTTTGTTGAAGTTTATTTAATTATTATTTGAGAGAGAGAGTGTATGTGTGCTCATGGGCTGGGCAGGGGCAGAGAGAGAATCCCAAGCAGGCTCTGCGTTGTCAGCTCGGAGCCCGATGTGGGGCTCCATCTCACGAACCACGAGACCATGACCTGAGCCGAGATCAAGAGTTGGACAGTTAACCGACAGAGCCACCCAGGTGCCCCTAACCAACCACTTTTGAAGTGAACAATTCAAGCAATGGCAGCTATAGCACATTCACAGTATTGTTTGTGCAACACCACCTCTGTCTAGTTCCAGAACGTTTTCACTGCCCCCAAAGAGAGGCCTTGGGCAGGGTTTTGGTAACCCTTTGTCCAGTTTTAGGTCTTATAGCCCTTTCTGTTTCTTTTTTTTTTTTTTGAAATTAACATTTTTTTATTATTGAAAGACAGAAGGAGACAGAGCATGAGCATGGGAAGGGCAGAGAGAGGGCGAGACACAGAATCTGAAGCAGACTCCAGGCTCAGAGCTGTCAGCACAGAGCCCGACACAGGGCTCGAACTCACAAACTGTGAGATCATGACCTGAGCTGAAGTCAGACGCTTAACCGATTGAGCCACCCAGGCGCCCCCCCTTCTGTTTTCATTGTGGTAAAATACACATCACATCTGAGCCCCCAAAGCAGCAGCCTGGCCCAAACACAAAGGACCTATAGGCTCAGGTGTACCTACAAACTAACAAGCCTCTAAAAGGGAGGCCCCTCAGAAAGTGCGAGAAATAGGCCTAGGGCAGAGTGGGTGAGAGGGCCCTGCTTTCACTTACAGCTGCTCCTGTGTCTCGAGCTTGTGACCTTTCTCTGTGTGTTCCCATGAGCCATTCATGTTTGGCAGAAACAGACCTTTCTAGAGGCTCAGAGATCACAGGGCCTGCTTCCATGTCATAGCCAGGCAGGTTTATAGGCTCATAGACACTGTGCCCTCAAACGGGTCCCAGGGAGAGTTGGGTCCATCCTCACTCTACTTGTGGGGCCGCAGAGGCCCAGAAACAGGAAGCAGTTGATCCCAAGGTTACAAATGGAGTCATGAGTGTGACCCTCCCCGCCGTCCTTCACCTTCTATCCTAAACGAGCTGCATCCTGACATACTGGCATCCTTACCTGCTCCAGCCGAAGATGGGCGGGGCTGTCCACACAGCAGCCCAGATCCAGGAGAAGGCAATGCCCACGATGGCCAGCTTGGCATCAAATCTCACGTTGCCAAAGGGCTTGCAGACTACGAGCCACCTCTCCCAGGAAATGACGGCCAGGGACCAGAGACCCGTGATGCCTGCGGGGGACAGCAGGGAGGTGAGGGCTCCGAGACTCCCACATCACTTCTTCTCCCCAGACCAGCCAACACTTTGCAAGATCAAGAGCCGTGCTCCCCACCCATGTGAAAAACCCAATTCTCCAAAAAGTGTGCTCAGCTGCAGGGTGGCCGCGGGTCTTTGGTCAATTTCTCTGATGCCCTCTTTCCCCATTCTTTCCTCTTGGGTCTGCACCACCCCGATTCCTATCTTTCTCTTAGTTGGCCACCAGCCTTTCTTCGGATGCAGACGCAACTTCCGACGGCCGTGCCCGCACCCCATGTGACCACGCTGAGGTGCTGCGGTCCCAGCCAAGGGCAAGGAAACAGGACATACTCAAGGACCTGCGCCCCTGCGGCCAGTGTGCACGTTCACTCAGGCTTCCAGATTTAGCACCACTGCCCACCACCTGGCAGGTGGAGACGGGCAGGGAGGCACTGGAGCGCTGTGTGCAGAATTTAGGGCTCCATTAACGGGGGCAGGAAGGAGGCCAGCTTTTTTCCACTAAAGTCTAATGGACACTTGGCACCGCCTTACATTATGGGCATGGCAGCATCAGCAGTGCCTGAACTTGGTCGCCTTACAGAGGCGGCAGACGTTTCCCAATGTCACCATATTCATTACCACTTTGAAATTTCAGTGGCTGTCAGGCCAGATCCAGTTATTTGATACTTTAATAAAGAATGGTATCATTAATACTTCTAAAAGATGCATTTACTAGTAATGTTAGTGAAGGACTATGTCACTTATTAGTATCTAATACTCCTATGTATTCTATACTCCCGTTCTATACCTTTGGGAGAGTGTTGCGCCATCACCTGTAAAATGAGAGGCAGTTAGATATTGGCGGTGGGCAGTGTCCTGCCGTGTACAGTGAATTGGCACCTACCTCATAGGGTCAGGAGGGTCTGATATGCTCATTTAAATCTCCCCCCAAGTCCTGCCCCCATTTCACTGATGGGAAAATGGAGGAGTGGTGTGGTAAAGTAACTGTGGTGGTCGCGGCACTAGCAATTCAAACCCGGGGCCGGGCTCCCCCTGCCTTCCCCAGGCCCTGGCTGGCCTAGTGGCTTTCTTTTCTTTTCTCTTCTTGACGTCCACCCCTCAGAATCTGAATTGGGGACCAGTTTAGGTGACAATTAGATGAGCCTGAGTTAGATGTGGATACTAAGATCCCAGGAATGGAGACCCCAGAGTGCTGGGAAACTTTTAGAATGGAAGAGCTGCAGTGGTGTGACAGCTGGTGGCCCAGAGACAGGCGCTGGGCGCCACGGCCCTCAGGCTCCCTGTCTTCTTGGATGCGCAGCAGGCTGAACCCATTGGCCCTCTGTCCGCTCAGGGGGCGCTCCTGCAAGAGCTCCCGGATGGGACCTCGGCCTCACCGGGCTCGCCTGTCCGCCCCCCCCCGTGGGCCCCAGGGAAAGCAAGCCTGGCCTTGGCTCCCTCACTCAGCCTCTTCCCGGCGGCTCCCGCCAGGCTCCTCCCAGAACGAAGTCCGCACTCCTGAGTTTTCCCACCTTTAACAGCCCGCCGCTCACCTGCCTTCTGCCCGCCCAGCTGCTGCCCGCGCCCCACTCTGCTGGGCCCTCTCGGCCTGGCTCCCTTCTCATCTGGCTGACTCAAGATTGAGGCGATCCACCGTCTCCCCCAGCACACGGTCCTCTGAGGGGGCTGATGGGGCCACGACCGATGGTGCTCACTGTCTGGGACAGGGACCCCTCCTTCCGGGACTCGGGGCTACCTCGGGGAAGGGATCGTATACTCCTGGTGCCCAGCACATGGGTTCTTCTCTGCCAAGGTGGACCGGAACAGAGCCACGGCCCACAGAGATGTTAGTGATGCGGACGGGGATCAGGGATCTAGTTTCACTCTCTCAAAAGCTCGAATGGGAAGGGCTTCTTTCTCTAGGAAAAGCCGACTCGGGTGAGCTGAAAGGACACATCGCCCGATTTGAGTGGAAGTTCCGTTTGGGGTGTCCGGAGCCCTCCCTTCCCACATTGTTTGGGGAAGCGCTATATCCGTCTCCTCCTATGCCGGCTGCGTGGCCCCAGGCTGGCCCATCTCAGGGTCATCAGGGCCCTCGGGGTGCCTACTTGTTGCCGCAACCTGGACCCCTCCCCTCCATGATGGCCCCCGCCATCATGCTGAAGGTCCGGCTCCCTTCAAATGCGCACCATGGGAGCCCCTTGAGGGTGCCGCGGGTGTGTTTCCCTTACACGCAGGTCGGGTCTTCCCCGAGCCCGGGCCCCTGGCAGGCCTACCACACAAGGAGACAGTGTAGCCTTCCACGACGCACATAGGGTGGCCCAGCACAAAGTAGCCGTAGATCTGGTTGACGACGCTGATGGTGCTGGCGATGATGGTCTCTGCCAGGTCGGCAACCGCCAAGTTCACCAGGATCCAGTTCAGAGGGTGGCGCAGCTTCTTGAACTTCATGGTGGCTGCCAGCACAAGCCCATTCGTGAAGACAGACGCAATGACCACAAAGATCATCCAGGCGCTGGTGACGTGATACACCCATCGGGGAGCGATGTGGTAATTGGGACCTTCGAAGGGGCCTAGAAGGCAGGAGGAACAGAGTGGGGACAGGAGCTGGGCATCAGCATCACCCAACTGCACAGCTGTGCTCACCCCACCCCTCCCTTCCTCGTCAGAGCCTCTCACCCCCTCCTGCCTTCCTGCCTGCTACTCTTGCCTTTGCAACCAGCTCTTTCCCTCTAGCTTTGCCCACCTGTGAACAACCTTCCCTCCGTCCCTCTCTCAGGCCAGAGGCCATGGCCCCCCAGACACCCGTACAGACATCCTTGAACTTAACAAAATGGAACTCCTCATCGGCTGCACTGGGTATCACCCCCCCCCCATCTGATTTGCCACCCCCCATGGGCAGGCCTCCTGCCTTCTGGAAGCCTTTCCAGATTCTTCAGCTGAGTGTCAACTCAACCCCTCGGGACTACCACCTCAATGTGCCTCTGTGACATTCTATCCTGTACTGGAGTCACCCACGTGCACCTCCCATCGTTCATCCCACATGGCAGGTTCAACACACAATCAGTTCTCAGAGAATGGATGAATGAATGAGTATTGGGTTGAGTTGCGTCCCCCCATGAAAACGATTTGTCGGAGTCCTAACCCCCAGTACCCGTGAATGGGACCTCATTTGGAGACACGGTCTGCACAGAGACGGTCAAGTTACAATGAGGTCATTAGCATGGGCCCCAATCCGGTAGGACCGGGTCCTGACGAAAAGGGGTAGTTTGAACAGAGACATGCACGCGTGGAGAAGCCCACGTGAAGATCAAGGCCGAGATCCGGGCCATGCTTCTGCAGGCCAGGCAATGCCGCAGATGGCCGGGAACAGCCCGGAATCCGGAGGAAGGACGGAGAGCGGACTCTCCCTGGGGGTCCCCGGAAGGAGCCAACCCCGCCCACGCCCGGACCTCGGACCGCTGGCCTCCTGGTCTGGGAGACAAGGAGCTTCTCTCGTGTGAGCCACTCAGTGTGTGGTGCTGTTACAGCCGCCCTAGGAAATACACACGCAGTGAAGGAAGCGTAACCCCCCTTTATTATGATGCAGTGGCTCTACACCCGTCTTGCTCAAAGACCTTTTCTGCCATCATTTTGGGCAGAATACTTGAAGGGATAATATGCCAGCGCGTGCCCGCATGGAACGGCCTTACAGCGCCCAGGAAAGCGCCCAAGCGGAGCCCCCATGTTTACCGGGACACTTCAGTTGTGTGTTACAAAAATCCAACTCAACTAGTTTTTAGAAGAGTAGGGCTTTCTTGGGTCCCCTGGCTAGGAGGGATGGGGTAGAACTCACCCCCCCAGCACAGCCAGACCCCACAGCACCCATGATGTTCCAGCACACTGTGTGTGAGCCTCGTTCGCCGCGTTCACGGGGAACTCCCAGAAACTGGCAATATCTGCAGCCATGCTAGATGGCACAGGCCCCCTGGGCACAGGCCTCTGCCTGCCGAAGGCCTGCGGGCTGTCGCTTTCTGTACAGAAGGAAATGGAGGGAAACCACAGCGCTGCTGATAGACCAGAGAACAGAGGACCTCCAAATTGTCAACAGATCTTGCCCGGAAACTATGGCGGGTTAGTCCGAGAACAGCAGCTGGACTGGAGGCTGTATGGGTCGCTCCAGCTGTTGAACAGCCAGAACATCCTTCCCGGACAGCCCATGGCATCCACATTGGACAGGGCAGGGACAAGAGGGACGGGGCTGTGCACAGCGGGGGAGGGGACGGACTGCTCTGAATGTGGGAGGTCACGGGGCCCTCTAGCTGTGCAAGCAGAGCCGGGGTCCCAGCCCGCCCTCCCTCCTGAACTTCCCAGGACTAACTTCAGAAAGAAGGTGTTCCAGAGAAATTCAGGGAGGGAGGGAACTGGGCGTGGGGACAGGCGAGGAAGCAAGATTTCTCTGAATATACCTACTTTTCTAGATTTTAATTTGGAACCTTGTAAATATTTTATTACACAATTTAAAAACATTAAAATTTAAAAAGCAATCCTTGAAAATCAAAAATAAAACAAATGAACCTAAATGCGTATCCACTCAGAGGCATAATCACACAGAGAGGGACTGTTCTAGATGACGTGGCAGGACACGAGTTTGACTACTCGGACCCGGGGGCACAGACCTTCAGCACGAAAAGACCTGCCCAAATGTTGAGCTCTGGGTAAGTGTGTTGTTGATGGCGGTGTTGGCGTCATTGTTCTGAGACCATTGTGAGTGTGTGTGATTATCAAGCAAATGAGTAATTGAATGATATTCTAATTCTTCTACCCAAAGCCCTTGAGAACAGGATTCTTAGTGAGAGAGAAAGGAGGCCCGGAGGTCAAACCCAGCTGGCTCCACTGGGGAGCCAGTTGCTCACTTTGGGCATCTCTTCTGCTTTCCCATGCACTCTGTGCCCCCGGGGGAACCCAAGAGGAGACAAATGCATGTTTCACTGTATCAAAGGACTGCAGCGAATAGACGAAGACAGGATAAGGGAGTCAGAACGTCACCAGTTTGCAATCCCCGGTGGTTCCGTGGGTCCAGGCATCAGGCTTCAGCAGCTGCCAACACCCCAGAGAAGGGGCACCCTCCTGATGGTGAGGCGGTCCAACCAAACCCAAAACACATCCCACTGGCCTCCAAGCAGAGCTTCAGGTCAACTACCAATGTACAGAAACATCACGATGGACAAGGTGGGAAGGGCATGGGAAGCCACGCACGGGAAGCCACACACGGGAAGCCATCAGCAGAGTCCGAAGTGGAGAAGTCCGGGCACAGACGACCCATTTGCTCGGACAAATAAATTACAAGGAGGTAGAGAGGGAAGCCCTGAATTCAAAGAGGACAAAAAGAGATAATGATCCATCTGAACATGTGGACCGTATTGGAGCCCTGATTCAAGCAAGGTGAAAAAAAAGTATGACCTTTTTTTCAACACCAATTAGGAGATTCGATACTATCAAGGCAATGTTACCTTATAGGTGTGACAGTGGCATCGCGGTTATGTTTTAGAGTCCTTTCCTCTTACACGTGCATACTGAAGATTTACAGAGGGGATGAGGGGATGGCTTAGACCTGCTAGGGAATCCGGGAGGGGTGAGTGGAGGCAGTTACAGGTGAAATAAGGCAAGTGACGGATACCCTGGGGTGCCTTGCACCCTCCCCTTCACTTCGGTAGATACTTGAATTTTGCAGAGGAAAAGGTACAAGAAGGAATCTCAGGCATCAGTGAAGGCCCAGGGGCCTCCAGGCAGGGCACTGTTGCATCGCCATCAAGGACATTCTGGGACATGAACAATCAGGTCAGGGCAAACTTGAGGGTTCTCAATTAGTTGGGCCTGGGAACCCTGTTGCTGACCATTGGCCTGGCTGTCATGGAGCTGGTGTGGTTTCTGGAAACCATGGCACGAGAAATGTTCTTGAAGGAACGGATGGTCTCTGGTTTGGAGGAGGGACTGGGGAAGGGGGTGGGGGCGGGGGTTGGTCACTAACGTCCTCAATTCTTTGCAAGGCTCGCATGCAATGCTTTTCGAGTGGCGCACCTCCGGGGCATGACTCGGGCCGCCTCGTGGACTTCTCAAGTGTCTGTCGGGCCTAAGTACCCTTTTGCCTGGGACGCCTCCCAGCGGAAAGGCTGCCCTGGGGGCCAAGCGAGCCCGCTCCCCAAGAACGTGCAGCCAAAGTCTGCAGGCCCCGGATGCAGAGTTGGACAAGATGACCGTTCCGTCTCTTCCGACCCTAAGGTTGGAGAAGTCACTTACCCTCCTCCGGGCCACCTGCCGCCTGCCTCCTTTTGGCTTCAGGAGATGCAAAAATGAGTCAGACCCAGCTTCGTCCCCAGGAAGCTCAGGGCAGTGCGGCCAGATAGACACCCCAGAACGGAATGTCGTGAGTGCTCAGTAGCGGCACGGGACCACAGGGAAATAGCTACTGAACATTCCTGGGACAGGGATTCTCAAAAGGTCTGGGAAGCGTATGTGGTTTGAAAAGGCGTATTCTACATTACATATTCCACAGTGTCCTCTTGTGCTCAGAAGGGACCGCCACCCCCCCCCCCATTTCGTGGCATTGTAAAGGTGAAGGGAGAAGGCCACCTGGACCGATGTGCAGAAGAGAACTCTCCCGAGGTGGGCCGGGGGCCAGGGGCCGTCCACGTGGCCACGTGAGCCTCATGCCCCTGGAGGGCCGTTCCGGCCTCCGTGGCACCTGCTTGCTCACCTCTGGTGGCGTTGCTGTTGGTGTAGGTGAAGACGCTCGCCTGGGTGCTGTCTTCTGTGTCGGCCTGCAGCTGCCCGCCTGCAAGCCTTTGGGGGCCCCACCGCTGGGTCATGGCTTCAGAAAACCCTGTCCCCAATGCCTGCCAGGCCTGGCGCTGCTTGGGGGTCATGGCGCTTTATACCAGCCTGCGGGATCAGCCAGGCTTCCTCACCTTAGAAGCTCCCAAACCCTTCCCCACCTGATCTCTTAATTGGGCCTGGGACTTAGACCTCCCCCTCCCCCAGCCCTCGCCTCCTGGCTCCTAAGGTGAGCCTGCAAGGGCGGCTCAGAAGGATTTTCTGGGAGCCCACCCGGAGCCCCCCGCCCGCCAAGGCGGATGCAGGAGCTGCCGTGGCCTCGCTTGTGCGTACTGTCCAGCGCTCGTGCTTAGGCCAGCTGGGCCCGAGGGTCAGGCTTTCCGGATCGGCTTGTGGGTCAGGGAAGTGGCCCAAGGACCGGAGCCCTGGGGGGTGGGGCGCCGGGAAGTGGGGCCTCCTTGTGGGTGCAGGTCGGCCCATCTTCGTGGGCCTGAGTGGATGCAAGCGGCGCTGGCGGGGGCCCCTCCCCCAGGAAGGGAAAGACAGGCCTGGGGTGGGGTTCCCCTGCCCCCCCTTGCTCCCCGGCTCCCGTTTACTTCCCGGGAGCCGCAGCCCCTTCAGTCACCAGGGAGCTCGTCCAGGCCCCCCCAGGGGCCTCCCTGCAGCACCCGAAGGTGCCAAACAGGCACTTAGATTCCACCTGCTCGAGTCTCCTTCCCCTGAGTTCACGCCCCTTCCTTGGACTCTCCTGACGATGCCTTCCTGTAGGCTTGCCCTCAAAAGCAAACCTCTCAACAGAGTGTTCCAGGCAGGCTGCCTCCTCTGTCCCTCTTTGTCCCCCTAGTCCGGCTGTGCCCCCGGGCTTGCCAGGCTCCGATCGCTTGCCAACTGCCTAATTCTGCAGCCCCTGTCCCCCTCCGCAGGGGTGCGCACCCCCCTCATGGGTCCTGCCAGCTCCGCTCTACGCGGTCCCGAAGGTCAGGTGCCTTCATCGCCTCCTTTGGGTGGGCCTGCAGCTCAGTAAAACCAAGACCCGGGCGCATGACCCCACTCCCCTGCTCTCAGGGCCGTGACCCCTCAGCACACCAGGCGGGGGCTCCGGGAGGATGGCTGCTCCTGCGGGCGAGGAAGCCTGGAGGTCTATGCCCCCCCCCCGCCCCCCGGCGCAGCCACCCACAGCGAGAGCGGCTCCCGGCGCCGCTCCGGGCCTGCCGTGTGCCCGCTGCCAGGCTAGGGGCTCTGTGTGGAATCAGAGGAACGCGTCTTGACCGCGGTCTTCCAGGGCCCACTGGCAGCCTGGAAAGCTGGGCTTGTTGTCCAAGGGCACCTGGAAAGCTCTGACCACAAGAGAAAGTGCACCCAGCGTTTACACCCCTAGGTGTCTACTCAAGGCACCTGAGGCCATAGCCCACACGAAACCCTGTCTAGGGGCACTCAGAGCAGCACGAATCACAACAAACGAAAACGTAGAAACAATCGAAAGGGGAGTCAACAGGTGAACGGACAGACAGAACGCGGTGTGTCCGCGCGACGGCCTGCCACTCGGCGGGAACGAGGGATGGAGGTCTGGCCCCTGCTGCACCAGGAAGGGACCCGGAGGACGTGGCGGGCTGCGAGGAGCCGGACGCAGGAGCTCGCATGCTGTACGACGGCACCGATAGGAGATGTCGGGGACGGGCAAGTCCCTGGCCGACGGGTGGGTGCGGGCGGCTGGGGCGGGGAGGGGCAGGTGGGAAATGTTGAGTGACTGCGTAAGGAGTACGGGCTTTCCTTTCGGGGTGATGTTCTGGAACCGTACAGGTGATGGCTACACATCTTTGTGACTGGACTAAATGCCAGCGGATGGGGGCAACGGGGAGTGACTGCTCGTGGAAACAGTGGTCCTTTTGGGGGTGATGAAAATGTTCCGAAATTAGTGATGGTGTGGCCGCTGTGGAAAACAGTCTGGCAACTCCTCGGCCAATGAAACACAGCATTACCGGCAGGCCCATGTCCGGATATGTACTCGAAAGAATGGAAAGCAGGGGCTCATAGCATGAACATAGCACGTTCAAGTGGCCCTGTGAGGCAGGGACCTCACACTGTAGCTTGATGCAACAAGGTCAGATCCCTAGACGTCAGCCCCAGGGTGTTGTGACTTCCAAGTTTATACTCTTCCTTCCTGCTGGGTCCCAGGGAGCTTTCTCTGTCTGTCCCCACAAGTCTCAAAGAATCAGAGCGCTGGACACAGGATCAGCTCTTCCCAGCACCACCAGGGACGGGCAGGGTGGCGCCGGGTGGGGCGGCCCTGCCCTCTCAGGCCACGTGCACCTTCTTTCTAGAGAGAGATGAGCAAGCCTGCCTGCTCCGCACTCGGTGGGGCCACCATGTTGTTTGGGAGGTGACGCGCCGCCTCGGTGGGGCTCCGGGGGCAGAGCCTCCGCCCGATGCTTGCCCAGCCCGCTTGTCTGGCATTACACTCGGGACTGAGCCCCGTCTTGGGTCTGCCCCAAGACCCCAGGCAAGGAGAGGGCGGGGGGCAGAGGGAGCAGGAGGCGGAGATGGCAGTGAGGCCTGGGCCATCGCCGTCTGTGCCGAGTGGGCTGCTAATTGCTGATTAGGGCTAACAGAAGATCAAGTCTCATTTTAGCCTAAAGCAGATTACTGCCCTGGAAAGTCACCCGGCACCTGGGCGCCCACGTGTGCTCCCCGAGGCCCACTCCGGGTCCCGCGCTCTGGCACAGGGCAGATGCAAGGGGAGGGGCCCTGCAGAGGGAGAGGAAGAACTCGGGCTGTGTGAAGAAGCAGGGGGAGAAGTAGAGGGGTGGGGGGAGACCCTGGACAGCTGCGGGTTTTCCGTTCCCTCCCCCCCAGCCCCTGCTGGCCCAGTGCGCTTTGAGCAAACGGGACCCTTCGGCCCGGCCGGGCCCGCCACCCCGCCGCATCCTCCAGCCTGCCCCAGTTACGCGCCGGTCTGCCAGCTGGGGCCGCCCCGCCGGCCTTTGGCGCTAATCCGACTACTCTTAAGTGACGCGGCACGGGGATGCCGATTAGGAGCCCTGGGAGCCGACCGTCACCTCGATTCGCCTCTTGGCTCTGGCTTTGTCATTAACCGCCACTGGCTGCAAAAGGGACAGGGCGAGGGACCGCTTGGCCATTCGTCTCGGACTTCTGTGTGCGTGTGCGATCAAATATACGGAACATCAAAGTCACCATGTGAAGCATTTTTAAGCGTGCGGCGCATCCACGTTAGGAGGCTGCCATCCTCCCGTCCACGTCCAGAACTGTCCCCAGCCTCTCAAAGTGCAGCCCCGTCCCCATTAGATGTCATTCCCCTGGCACCCGACATCCTGCGTTCCGAATCTGTCACTTTGCCTACTTCGCGTACCTCACGGGTGGAATCACACAGCGTCTGTCCTTTCGTGTCTAGCTTATCGCACTTGGCATGATGCTTTCAAGGGTCATCCGTTGCCTTCGGCTTTGGAATACATTTCCACACTTCGTCAGAGACCCATAAACACGCACTGTGCGTATAAAGGCCAAAGGCAAGGACTGGGCTGTTTCCCCAATCCTGACACGGTCCCGTGGCTTCCTGAACCGCTCACCTCAGAACCCGACAGTGATTTTCTCCCCCCTCCAGCCGACCGACACCCCGTACCGCCCACGTCCCCCTCTCGGTCCCCCCCCACGCTCCCCAGCTCAGTCTGGTAATCTCGCCCCATCCGCTGCGGGCCTCCCAGCGCACTGCCGCGCCTGCCCCTCCCCTCCGCCGTGACCTTGAGCAAGTCAGTCACCACCTCCAGAGCACGTGTCCTCATCAGGAATATGGGGGTGACGCTCACTTGCTGTAAGCTCTAGCACAGTACCTGGTACCGAAAACTCAGTCCGCGGTTCACCGCACAGATACCCGTCAGGCGCCTGTGGCCAGCACTGTCCGGCGCCCCAGTGCACAGACCAGAGGGACCCCTGCCCTCCTGCAGCTGCCTCTCTAGTGAGGGCGGGGAGCAGGGACACCACACATGATACGGAAGCTGTGATGAGTAGGATGGAGAACAGGAAAGGAAAATAGGATGCAGAGGTGCCAGGGGCGGAAGGGAACGGATGCCCATTTAATAGGGCATCAGGTGGGCCTCGCTGAGAAAGGCCCATGTGAGCAAAGATTCAAAGGATGGAGGGAGGAAGCCGTGCGGAGATCTGAGGAAGGCATCTCAGGAGAGAACCAGGAAGTAACTGCAAAGGCCCTGGGGCAGAAGCGTGCCTGGCATGCTCAGAGAACAGCGAGGAGACCAGGGTCGCAGGAGCAGGGTGAGTGAGTGGAGACTAGGAAGAAGAAACGTCAGAGAGGGCAGAGGGGCCTGTGTGTCCTGGGGTCCAGGTTTAGCCTGTTAGCGCTCACCGTGAATGAAATGGGGCCTGTGGTATGATTTTGAGGGAAAGGTGACAATGTGACTTGGCTGCTGTTCTAAGGGGGGTAAGGGCCAAGGCAGAAGCAGGGGGATCAGGTGAGAAGCATTTTGGTGGCCCAGGTGACAGATGGTGATGGCCTCACCCGGGAGAGGCCAGTAGGATGGTGAGGAATGTCAGATTCCGGGTAGATTCTGCACGTAGAGCCAACACCACTTCCCGGTGGCACAGGTGGGAGGAGTTGGGGGAAGGGAGGAGTCAAAGTCGACTCCAAAGTTTGGGGCCTGAGCAGCTAGAGGGATGGAGTGTCCTCAGCGAAGTCTGGGCCGCGGGCAGTGGGGGGTTGGCTGGAAGAGGGAGACTGCGAGCATCAGGAACGCAGGCATAAATGGCCAACACGAGGAACACAAAGGGGCTGTCACCGGGGCACGTGGGGAGCTCAGTCAGTCCAGCATCTGACTCTGGATTTCGGCTCAGGGCATCATCTCATGGTTCATGAATTCAAGCCCCACATCAGGCTCCATGCTGCCAGTGCAGAACCTCCTTAGGACTCTCTGTGTCTCCCTCTCTCTCTGCTGCTCCCCTGAGCGCACTCCTTCCCTCCCTCCCTCTGTCTCTCCCTCAAAAAGAGGGGAGGGCCATTACCTTGACCCACAGACGTTATTTGAAGAGAATATGCTGAACAACTTTTCCCAATCAGTGTGAACATTTGGACGAAAAGGGCCAACTTCCAGAAAGAACACAGCTGAAAACGGGCTCGAGAAGTACAAGATGTGGAGTTCTGTGTCTATTAAGACATCGAAGCCCCAATCACAAACCTGCCCACAAGGGATGTCTCTTGTGCTGCAGGTGCGTGTCGCCTCAGCGGTTTGCAAGGCTCGTTTGTACCGTCGTCACCGCTCGTCCCCAGACGGTCGCCGCTCACCCCAGAGGTCTTGGTAGCCACACAGACAGAATCAATAAATTAGAGCTGGAAGTTTGGGTGCAAATATCTGAAATCTCAACAGATTAAGATTCACGATACCTCCGCCCCCACGTGCTCAGCACACATGGGGGACACTGAGTTTTGTTCATTTATAATATGAAATTTTACTCCAGAAAAACCTATTGGGTTTCTGTTGCTTTTTTTCTTCCTTCTTCATTTCTTTTTATTCGTATTTTTTAAAAGTTCATGTATTTATTTTAAGAGAGAGAGAGAGAGCATGCGCAAGAGAGCAGGGGAGGGGCAGAGAGAGAAGGAAGAGGCTCCGCGCTGTCAGCGCAGAGTCCGATGCGGGGCTTGATCCAACAACTGTGAGATCATGACCTGAGCTGAAATCAAGAGACAGATGCTTAACCCACTGAGCCACCCAGGCGCCCCATTTTTTGCTTGTATTTTTCAGTTGATTTTTCTTGTTTCTACTCGAAGCACAAGTGTTTTACTTCTCACCTGGGCCATAGTTACAATCTAGTTCAGAGCCGCGCCTTAAGCTGTTTGTAATTTCGGCTGCAGTTTAAAACTGTTTCATGTTTGGCTATAAAGAGCCTTCAAGAAGATTCTACAAAGCCAAACACATCAGGACAGAAAGTAGAAGGGTGGGCCGGAGGAGGGGGAACGCAGGGTGCGTGTTGAATGGGTACACAGTTTCACTTTTGCACAATGAAAACGTTCTCAAGCTTGGCTGCACAAAATTGAACTCTACTGAACTGGGAGCTTGAAAATGATGAAAATGGTAACGTTTATGTCATGCGTATTTTAGCACGATTAAAATGAGAAAACATATATTCTCCACTACACTAACTACGCCCCTGCCAATGGTGACTGTGCGCAGCTGCACGGCACAATAAAAACGGTAAAAGTCATCTCTGGAAACCGTATGTCAAATCAAGGGAGAAGTGTTTCATCACCTGCCCGTGTGAGAGGAAGCCGGAGGACCACAGAGAAGTCATTACACAGTTGACACTGAGGTCTCTAACAGGCCAGCATGCGGGTCTCTTAGAGCCGCACTGCGGGGCGCCTGGGCGGCTCAGTTGGTTGAGCGCGGGACTTTGACTCAGGTCATGATCTCACGGTTGGTGAATTCGAGCCCCATAGGGCTGTGTGCTGACAGCTCAGAGCCTGGAACCTGCATCCGATTCTGTGTCTCCCTCTCTCTGCCCGTTTTCCCTTCCTCTCAACAATAAACATTTAAAAAACGAGTGGCAGTGATACTTTGCAAACATTGGTGTTCCTATTGTGACCAGGGCAAACAGGTTAACTGCACATTTGGCTTTGAGCTTGAAGTTGGGCTGGGCCAGGGCTCCTTGCTTCTTAACTACCTGGGTTTGTCGAACTAGCCTCCAGCTGAGGGAGGTCAGTGCCACGCACCCTCGGTGACAGGGTGTGCACGGGGGGCTGTGCAGAAGCTTTTAATCTTGATGAGGTCCCAATCGTTTATTTTCGCTCTTGATTCCCTTGCTTTTGGGGATGTGTCAAGCAAGAAGTTGCTGCGGTGGAGGTCAAGGAGGTGGTTTCCTGCTTTCTCCTCTAGGGTTTTGATGGTTTCCCCTCTCACATTCAGGTCCTTGATCCATTTTGAGTGTATGTTGGTGCATGGTGTGAGAAAGTGATCTAGTTTCCTTCTTCTGCATGTTGCTGTCCAGCTCTCCCAGCACCTTCTGTTAAAGAGGCTGTCTTGTTTCCATTGGATGTTCTTTCCTGCTTTGTCAAAGATCAGTTGGCTGTATACTTTTGGGTCCACTTCTGAGTTCTCTATTCTATTCCATTGGTCTGTGAGTCTGTTTTTGTGCTTTTTAACGCTTATTTTAGTCTTGAGGGAGAGTGCAAGCGGGTGAGGGGCAGAGGCAGGGGGACAGCGGATCCGGAGGGGACTCGGCCCCGTCTGCAGGGAGCCAGACGCGGGGCTCGAACCCACGAACCCCGGGAGATCATTACCGGAGCCTAAGTCGGGGACTTAGCCGACTGAGCCCCCCAGGCGCCCCCTGAGCCGGTTGTTTTAAATACGCCAGTACAGATGACACACCGCAGTCGAATACCGCCGTTAGAAGCAGGGCGAGGCGAGCCCGCAGCATGTGTTTTGCGCTAGAACCGGCGGCGACCCGCAAAGGCACACGGGAGCCAGCTGGAGGACAGTCTCCCTGGCCAGACTTGGGACAAGTCGGACATCAGAAGGGATGTGGCACGGGTATTTCCGAGCGAGGCCCCGACTGCAGACCGGCGCGCAAAGCGTCTCGCCGTTCGCGTCAGAGAGACTCGGGTTTCCGCGCCCGCCCGCTCCCGGCTCCCCGCGCGGTGGGGGGGGGGGGGGGGGCGCGACGGGGAGGGCGGGCGCGGGGCCGCGAGCAGGCTCTCGGGCGCCCCCTGCCGGCGCCGCTCTGTGCTCGCGCGGCGCCGCTTCCGCTTTCTTCCCTTCCGCCCGCGCGGGTCCTCCCGCGTCTGCCGCGTCTGCCGCGTCCGCTGCCGGCAGTCGGCGGGGTCGAGCCGGTCCCCGCGGGGCTCGTCCGACTCGCTGCGCCCTGGGGACCGCCGGGGGCCCTTCGTGCCGCCCCGCTGTCCGGCCTCACCCGCTGTAGTGGCTTCTGGTCCTGCAGGGTCCTCTGGATGATCCCTGGTCTCAAGAACACGGACACTGCGGGGGACTGGGGGGCGGCAGTGTCACTCGTTCCCCTTGTTTTTGCGCTTTTAGAGCAGGGGAGTCTGGGTTTTTTTGCTGCCTGCCGACTCCCACCTGAACCTAGAAATCGCTTATCTTTTTTTGTAATTGAGTTTTAAATTGTGGTAAAGTACTCATAACGTTTACCACCGCAGCCTTTTCTAGGCGTGCAATTCAGTGGCATTGGTGCATTCGCATTGTCTTCATTGTCTTCTTTTGAATTAAGATCATTCATTCAAGTTGTGGTCCAGTTAATTGGTTTTTTTATTTTCATTTCCACAGACAGTGGGAATCGGACAAAAGCTTACACAATATACACGCAATTAAAATTATCAACAAGATGTGCCGCTCCGACCCGGTTCCCTGTAACCGTCCGCCACTGTTAGGGAAGATATTCCAAACAAAAGCCCAGGGTGAATCCATTTTAACGGTATTATTTCCCATAGCTCAGGGTCTTTTGTTTTTATTGTGTATATTTCCTTTATCTCTTACCGTGTGCGTTCCTTATCTGTCCTCCCTTTTCTACACAGTGCAGCAAGAGATACGCTTTGTTTCCATTGTTCTAGAAATGTTCTTACTGGCTTTGAGTCACGGAGCCAAGGACAGAAAGCTTGACCCCACTGGGTCTCACTGAAGGGCTCCCTCCTTTTCTGGTGGCGTGACATGTGCCGTCTCTTGCTGTGACCCTCCGTGTCCTTTGCGGAGGCCCAGGGCCATTTTCTTTGAGGGCCACCCACGCCTTGTTCTGTAAGGCTCGAATCTCAATCTGATTAGTTAAGCTCTGCCCTTACAAGCGACATTTCTGGTGCGGTTGTGATCACGAAATGGATTTATCCACATATGGTCTCGGAGGCAAGGGGATCATCTCTGATTGACCGATACAAATAACCACTGTGCTCTGCAGCCCAGCGGCCCATGGCGTGAGAGGCCCAGCGTGCTGCCGGCGCTGCGACGCTTAGCGATGAATCCACTGCCTTTGGTCAGGTTCTCCTTTGACTTGCTACAAACCGCACCTGATTGTGTTCCGCCCCCCGCCCCAACTCTTGTGCTGAAATCATAATGCTCAGTGTGCTGGTATTAGGATATGAGGCCTTTGGGAAGTGATTGGATCATGAGGGAGGAGCCCTGCTGCGAGCGATTATGCCCTTATCAGAGAGCCCCCAGAAAGACCCCTTGCCCTTCCCCCACATCAGGACGCAGTGAGAAGTCTGCGACCCAGAAGGGAGCTGTCATCCGACCATGCTGGCCCTTCCACTGCGAGAAACCAATTTCTGTTGTTTATAAGCCGACCCAATAGATGGTATTTGTGACAGCCGCCTAAATAGGCTAAGACGCTAGGTTGATATCAAATATCGGGGCGCTGCTGTGACAGCTCCCTCAATGTGTGGAAGCAGCTTCGTGACTGGGTCCTGGGGAGAAGCTGGAGTTGGGAGGCAGGTGCTCGAGAAAGCCTGTGGTGCCACAAAGGGACCTTCAAAGGCGATTCTGATGAGGTCCCAGACGTTAAAGAGGAGAGAGTCCTCATCTCCTCACACACTACCTACGGGCCGTGAGAAGCATGTGGGAATGAGGGAGAAGGGGACATGACTTTGGAAACTGTAGGAGCGGCCACCCTTGCTAAATGGCCAAGAGCAGGCAGAACTGTGTTCACGTTGGTGTTTTGGAGAAGGTAGACTTTGTGAGTGGCGGGATTGGATACTTGGTTGAGGAAATATCTAAGTGGTGCACTTGCCTTCTCTTGAGTGCTCACAGTGAACTTTGAGAAGAAATTGCTTAAAGATGAAATGGTTCATCAAAAGGGAAGCAGAACTTGAACATTTGGAAAATTCTCAGCCTGGCCACATCACAGAATGTGAAAGAGCACATTGGAGGAGAATCCTACGGGTGCGGCCAGGTGAGCCTTTGGGAAGGCGTCTAGCGTGGCTGTGCAACCCTGGACCTCATCAGCCACCCCAGCAGGGACACGGCCCCTCGGCACTGAAGGGGAAGGAGCCAGGCAGGAAGGCAGGCAAGCTGGGGGCTGTTCTTCAAGACAAAGGAAGGTCCCCAAAGTCTCTTCAGAGATTGTCAGTGTGGCCGCCTCGCCGTCAAACGGGGGCCATTGCCTGGGTTTCATCAGGCCAGATGCCCCTGCCTGAAGCTGTGGGGACAGGGTCTCCCAAAGCCCCAGAGACAGTGCCGCCCAAAGCACAGGCCTGACTAGTGCCCGGCAGAGTTGTGGGGGGGCGAGGCTCCCTCCACCGGGATTTCCAAGGTCGGAGCTCCCTGGAGACACAGGCAGGCGTGTGACCCAGGCCAAGGGCCGTGGCTGGGGTGAGGCCAGCAAGTGCTGTGTCCTACCTCAGGACCCACACTGTAGAGAGGCTCTAGGCACGCGGCTCTGGTGCCTGAAAGCTGTCCTCCGGGCTGTGCCCAGCAGAGCCGTGGGGACAAGGATGCCCACTGTGTCTGGAAGGCAGGACCCTCACCCCAGTGGGCCTGGCGGACGGAGCATCGAGCTTAAGAACGTGATTCTCAAAAGTTCAGGCCCGATGCAGTGTGTTCTGTTTTGTACTTGCCTGTGACCTTTCAGCCCTTTCTTTCCAATTGCTCCTTTTTGGAATGGGGGTGTCTGCCCTCTGCCTGTCCTCCCCCTGCATTTTGGAAGCGCAAAACTTGTTTGCTTTAAAGATTCACAGCTAGGGGCTCCGGGTGGCTCAGTCGGTTGAGCGTCTGACTCTTGATCTCGGTTCAGGTCACGCTCTCACGGTTCATGGGATCGAGCTCTGCGTCAGGCTCTGCACTGACGGCATGGAATCTGCTTGGATTTTCTTTCTCCCTCTCCTCTGCCTGTGTCTCAAAATAAATAAACAAAACATTCAAAAATATTCACAGGTAGAGAGGAATCTGCCTCAGGTTGTATCAGACCTTGAGTCGTACTCATTTCTGATTTATGGAATATATAGATGAGGCTTTGCACTTGGATTTGAGTCAATGCTGGCAGACCTTCGGTGCTATTGGAATGGGATGAATATATTTTGCATGTGAGAGGGACATGGATTTTGGGGGGCGTGGGGTCAGAATGCTAAGACAAATTTGAATGACCAGAAGTCAAGGTGACTGCTCTCAGCACAGATTTCTCTCTCAAAGGGCAGGCGTGAGGTTTTGAATCCACACATTACACAAGTGTCTGAACCTCCATCCGTAGCCTTTGTCTTCAGGTTTTCTTCTCCGTTTTCGGCGTTGTAATACTTCTCCTTCCCGTGGTGGCATCTAGGAGACGTGATGTGATCTTGCTGTCCCGGGGCCGCCCAGGCCAGTCTGCACCGGCATCACCTGCTAAATGGAGAAACAGAGCGAGAAGAGAAGGCTTCGTGTCTGTGACTACTAGAAAATGGGCACCGAGGACAACGCCAAAAATATTGTAGGAACAGTTTCACTTGTTCCCCGAAAGGCCTCTGCGATTCGGCCCGACTCCCGGTCGTGGGCCAGAGCCTTCTGGGAGGACTTGGTCCTGGGCGTCCTGAGCTTGAGTCCTCTACAAGCTTTTCAGGCATGTTGTGGGAGGACTTTGGCGCTGTCCTCAGGACTTCTCGTGCATTCTACGATTCGGTCTGGATCTCGAGTGTATCTGCTGCCAAGCCATGCCACAGCTTAGTGACCTAAATCAGCAATGATTTGTCTCATGAGTTTGTGTGTTGACTGGGCTCTGGCGGGGGGTGGGGTGGGGAGGTCATTTGTGCCATATGGTGTTGGTTGGGGTCCCTCATGTGACGTCATCCAGCCGAGAGCATTGCAGAGGAGGCTCCGTCTCACGTCTGGCAGTCAGTGCTGGCTGTCAGATCCTCTTTCCCGAGGCAGCTTGTCCTCCAGGGCCCCTCGGTCCTCGCAGCCTCTTGAGCAGGACAGCCTGAACTCCTTTCCACGGTGGTGCTGGCTTCCGAGAGGGCAAATAGAGACACCTCTCCCTGCTTAGGCCCGGAAGTTGCCCAGCGCCACCTTCTGCCATGTTCCGATAGTCAACCCAAGTCACGGGGCTGGGCCCGGCCAAGAGAAGGGGAAATAGACTCCAGCGCCTGTCGGGAGGAGGACTGGTCAGGTCGTACTGCAAAGCGATGTGCAGAACGGGAGCAACTGAGGCAGCCATCTTCAGAAAGCGTCTGCCTGTCCAACGAGAAGTGCTCTGTCATCTCCACACCCGAGAGAGAAAAGCCAGAGGACCAGAAGAAGCTGTTAAACAATTGGCACTGAGGTCTCTGGGACGGGCGCCTGTGGGTCTGTGGCAGCGACACCGCCCTTCCCAAGTATTGGCGACCGCGTTGTCACCACTGGACAAGCCTGGGTGTGGGTGCGGTGGCCAGGCTGTGCACCGTGACCCTGTCCCGCTGACCGTTTGTTTCCAACCACCTTGAGCCCGACAATCTGTCCATTCTGTGTGTCACTAAGGCTATTAATAAACAAGAGGATTTTAAACGTTGGAATATGATCTTTCAGAAGGAATAAAAACCATTGTGCCGAGATAACTCATATGCACTCTTGCGTAAAAACATGAGCATTTTAAAATTCATTCTAAGAACTTTTGCAATTGCTGAAACACAGTTTAAGTGTTTTCCTATTGAAGAGAAGTTCATATAACATGAAATCAACCATCTTAAAGTGGACAGCTCAGTGGCATCGAGCACATTCACCGCGTCGTACCACGATCACCACTAATTCCAGAACGTTTTCATCATCCCAAACAGAAAGCCTGGACCCACCAGCAGGCCCAATTCAGTCCCCTCCCCGCCCCAGCCGCCCGCACCCACCCGTCGGCCAGGGACTTGCCCGTCCCCGACATCTCCTATCGGTGCCGTCGTACAGCATGCGAGCTCCTGCGTCCGGCTCCTCGCAGCCCGCCACGTCCTCCGGGTCCCTTCCTGGTGCAGCAGGGGCCAGACCTCCATCCCTCGTTCCCGCCGAGTGGCAGGCCGTCGCGCGGACACACCGCGTTCTGTCTGTCCGTTCACCTGTTGACTCACTTTTCCACTACTTCTGTCTTTGACCTCTTGTGAGGTGCATACTGTTTTTGGGATTCGTCTGCAGTGTTTCAGTACTTCATCCCTTTTTACCACAACATATTCAAATTAATGATATCTTAATAATTGCCCAGGGTGGCTGCGGTAATTCCATTGCTCATAATAACTGTGGCGCATTGCGATCACGCCTCATTATCCCCACAACTCCCTTTATTTGCATGCCGCGTACAGTGGGTCACCGGGCCCAGCCGGAGGCAAAGCTTGGCGCTACGGAGCAGCTGTCCAGCAAGGGCACTGGCGGGGAGAGCACCGTCGTGGACATTATTAACTTGAGGACTCATCTCGGCGAAAGCCAGCATCAAAGAGAGTTGTCAGGGGAGTCTGCTCGGTTGCTTGGTAAGAGCACAGGTGCCCTAGAGCCAGAAACGCCCACGGCCTTGACAGTGTAACCAGAGTCACAATATTTGATAACAGCCTGCAGGAGAAAGTAACATGATGACCAGGTGGAAGTTTAGTTCCTCCTCTAAGAGCGAGCCCCGGCCACTTGCTGTGCTCGCTTGCTCGTTTTCTCATAATTGGCCTCGGTTGTGAAGGAACCGTGCCAAGGCATGGCAGATGCGCCCCTCTGTTCACCGAATTTGGGGCTGCCCGCTCCTACTGGGCTGAGAGACATCTCTGCCCTCTGAGCAGATCACCAGTGCCGAAAAGCTAGCAATTACTTCAAGACCCAGGCTTCTCTGCTCTACTATCCATAAGCTGTTAAAGCATCTATCGACTTGGGGCACCTGGGTGGCTCGGTCGGTTAAGCACTCTTGGTTACGGCTCAGGTCATGATCTCACGGTTCTCAAGATCGAGCCCCGTGTCAGGCTCCGTGCTGACCATGAAGAGCCTGCTTGGGATTCACTCTCTGCCCCTCCCTGACCCTCCCCGGCTCTCTCTCTCTCTCTCAATAAATAAGGTAAGAAAAACACATTTGTTGACTTAATACACCTTTATATGTATCATGCAAATGTACACTCATGTCCAGTCATGGTAAAGGTGTTCACGTGGCAATAGTATCTAAAGCTTTAAGTCTTTAGGTTTTTAAAATATAGTTAAAACAACCCGCAGAGCACCAAGCAATGTTTATACCACAGTGATTTTCTGAGTTTGAGCAGTATGTTGAGCAACTGTGTTTATACACAGGCAACAATATATAAGTGTAAAGTAAATGAGTACTTCTCCACTCTCTGTCTGTACGAATTTAAATTCCTTTGGAAATTGTCCAGGTAGTGATTACGTGCTAACCACCTCAATTTATTATTCACCCAAGGTCACAAAGTCAATGGATTAAGAAATTATAGCAGGTCGACATTGGAGAACAATACAATCACAGTTGATGAATAAAAAATAAGTCACTTTACAAAGTGGAGTAACTTTGTACGACTAAATAATTACTGTCATTGTTGGAAATTTAAAAGGATCGACTTTTTAAATAAATTTTTTTTTTTTAATTTCTAGGAGAGAGAGAGAGAGACAGCGTGAGCGGGGGAGGGTCAGAGAGAGAGGGAGTCACAGACTGAAACAGGCTCCAGGCTCTGAGCTGGCAGTCAGCACAGAGCCCGACGCGGGGCTCGAACCCACAAACCACGAGATCATGACCTAAGCGAAAGTCGGACGCTTAACCGACTAAGCCACCCAGGCGCCCCTAAAAGGATCGACTTTTTAAATAAAGACATTAATTATTTTAACTCAATTTAGTTCAACTCATGTGTACACACTTACATAACCATAGATATTTAGTGTAAGAAACGATAACATATCTCATCTATGGGATAAGTATGACGAGTTTAGGAAATAATAAATCTTCTTGTAAGAAATTATTAGGAAATATTGGGGCGCTTGGGTGGCTCAGTCGGTTAAGCGTCTGACTTCGGCTCAGGTCATGATCTCACAGTCCATGGGTTCGAGCCCCTCGTCGGGCTCTGTGCTGACAGCTCAGAGCCTGGAGCCTGTTTCGGATTCTGTGTCTCCCTCTCTGTCTGACCCTTCCCTGCTCACTCTCTGTCTCTGTCTCTCAAAATAAAATAAAGACATAAAAAAATAAAAAAGAAATTAATAGGAAATGCATCTCAAATCTGGCAAAAACCCAAATATAGCATTTGCATATTTTTTAATGTTTATTTATTTTTGAGATAGAGAGAGAGTGAGCAGGAGGGGGAAAGACAGAGAGAGAGAGAGGATCTCAAGCTGGCTCTGCGCTGTCAGCACAGAGCCCGATGCGGGGCTCGAACTCAGACTGCTAGGAGATCATGACCTGAGTGAAATTCGGATACTTCACCGACTGAGCCCCCCAGCGCCCGTGCATGATATTTTATGCTGTAATAAAATCTGGGAGAAGACATAACTATCTTCTAAATAAAAATTAATAAAACAATTGATTCAAGGGTTTACCTTGCAAAGAAATGTTGAAGGAACTTGGGAATTTTCTACTGTTTTCTGGGCTTTATTTCGCCAAGTGGAATACAACAAAAGCCACAACTTCATAAGTGGGGTCCAAAACTTTGAATCCCAAGTAATGAGGGGTTGCGTCATCTGGAGATGAATGCAATGACCAGGGCCTGGGGCCCCCAAGGCCACCCAGTCCCGAGCCTGAGTGGCTGGAGAGTCCGGTGACTGGCGGGGCCCTTGGCACCGACCATTGGGCCCGTGGAGGCCCGTGGGGCAGGGCAAACCTCCCTGCCCCCCTTTCCTGTCAGGCTGGAGCCCACTTCCCCATTTGTGTCCCTTACGTTGTTAAAGCTCTTGCAATATTAGTAAGGGTGTTTCATACGGGAAGGGTTACTGAAGCTTCTTCACAACCGTTGATGTTTGGCCTGATAGCCGTGTGTATTTCCCCGTCCCTCATCCTCTAACCTAGCAACCAGGGCATCGTGGCAATTAAACACCACACACAACAACCACAGTTTTCATTTTCTCTTATTCAAAACCTTCTTTAGAGAGAGGAAGAGTGTATTCTGGAAACAAGACTACTGGTTAGGACTTGGACTAATAGCTTAGTTGGTTTTTATATGGTTATACATACATATTTTATCTTTCCTTATTAGAGTACGGTAACCAAACATTCAGTGATTTTATTGACTAATTTTTCTCTTTACCTTTTTGAGCATTTGGAGATTGCCTTTGTGCAGAGGAAAAAAAACCATGATATTGATGAGGAAAACAAAGGCAAGAAGGACGGAGTTCATTTTTTTTAAACGTTTTAATTTATTTTTGAGAGAGAGAGACAGAGTACAAGCGGGCGAGGAACAGAGAGAGAGGGAGACACAGAATCCGAAGCAGGCTCTGAGCGGTCAGCACAGAGCCCAACGTGGGGCTGGAACTCACACACCGCAAGATCATGACCTGAGCCAAAGTCGGACACTTAATCCACTGAGCCACCCAGGCGCCCCGAGAAAGATGTAGTTTAAATTAAATTCCCCGACAGCCTGCAGCCCATTGCTAGATGTCAGACACCTGCAGTGTGTAGCACTCCCTAAGATGTTTCCGGTTGTCTGAATGTCCTAATGTTTACACTTCCTTAAAAACTAAAAGCAACCTTATATTGACAATAGCTAAATTTTCAGGGTCCTGCGAGACCCTGCTTTCAGCATCCAGAAATTCCTTGGAGACTTCTGTCATCTATCCCTCCCCTCCCTCCACAAACTTAAAAGTATATCATCAGTCGTTCCTCACAAACCTAGTGCGGCTCTTCCTGCCCACCGGTCCTGTCCCCGTGCTTTAATAAAATCACCTTGTACACCAAAGGCATCTCAAGGATTCTTAGCGATTTGTTTTCGAGCCCCACTTCAAATTCCATCAACATGATATCGCCCCTACAGGATCAATATCTTTCATTTGTTTCAATATCTGAACAGGCACTCCAGAGGACAGATCCACATTGCATGAGGACTGAAGTTTACATGGCTTGGGTCCTCCTTTAAGAAAAAGAATACAAAGACACCTGTGTGGCTCAATAGGTTAAGCGTGCGACTCTTGACTTTGGCTCAGGTCATGATTTCACGGTTCTTGAGATCAAGCCCCACGTTGGGCTCTGCGCTGACAGTGTGGAGCCTGCTTGGGATTCTCTCCTTCCCTCCCTCTCTGCCTCTCTCTCTCTCTCTCTCAAAATAAATAAATAGGGGTGCCTGGGTGGCTTAGTCGGTTAAGCGTCGACTTTCTCTTAGGTCATTATCTCGCGGTTCGTGGGTTCGAGCCCCGCGTCGGGCTCTGTGCTGACTGCCAGCTCAGAGCCTGGAGCCTGTTTCAGTCTGTGACTCCCTCTCTCTCTGACCCTCCCCTGCTCACGCTGTCTCTCTCTCTCTCTCTCTCCTAGAAATAAATAAAACATTTTTTAAAAATAAATAAATAAATAAATAAACTTTAAAAAAGGAAAAGGCATACACAGTTTCAAAAACGTATATCTATTTGGCAAAAGAAAAGAAATCACAACAAATTACTCCCTGCTCTGGCACCAGCCCTTTGGCTGTGGCCTGGGGCATGGGCTGAAATGGCCCATCTCCCTCCCCGACCTTCTGGCTGCTGGGTCACTGTCAGGGCAGCTTCATCCCTGCTCTCTCCACTGCAGGACCATCCTGATGACCCTGAAGCCCGGCTGCAGCCTCCCTGACCGCCCCATCCACCCGCCCTTGACCTAGCAGCCCTCCTGAGGTCAGAGACAAGTCAGGCTACTCGAGGAGGCCTTCCAGCACTGACCAGGGTGTGACGGTGGCCTGAGCCTCTAGTGCCTGCCCCCTGACCCTGGGGACAGCCCTCTGAGCTGTGAGGCGACTGGCAGCGAGAGCTTTGCTCAGGAAACCTGCCTGGGCCCAAACCCAGCCTGTGGTTTCTTGTTTCCTAACCTGAAGGGGCCAGTACTTTCACAGCATCAGAGGTGTGGGCTTACATTTTAAAGTGTTTTCCTCCAGTCTTCAAATGTGTTTGAAACCAACAGAAATAGTAATTGCTTTGGCTCTGAGAGACTCCGTGTCCCCATTCGTTCATTTCCTCCGGATGTGGGCAAACGAACCTTTTAAGGAGACTCCTCCCACGGACATGCCTACAGACAAAATGTCCCGCCTTCACCCAGTCGAAGAATCTGGAGACTGTCCGGGAGGCCTCCTGTGGGGGATAGAAGTCCGCGCCTGACTCAGGGATGTTCGCTGGGTACCAAGTTTCAGCACCCCCCTGCAGTGCTGAGCTGATAAGCTGGGGGTGGGGGGTGCGGGGGGAGCTCCTGGGTGCAGACTGGGCCACCACCGGAAGCAGCTACTTGGTTGGAGCACACTGAGGGCACGCTAGGAATCGCTGCGAAGGTTCCACCTCGAACTGGGTCCACAGCTTCTCCCGCCATCCTGCCTTAGCCTACCTGTGGATTTTCCTGAAATTCTTCCGGGGCTTCCGACGGGGGAGGGAGGGGGAAGGGGGAGTAAAGAGAAGCAGTCAAAAGTGGGCTCAAGGGAGCTTGTGGAGAGACGGGCAACTCCGCTTGCTTCCCTCCCAGGATGAGACCCCTAGAGCCGCAGCAGTCCCGCGCCGAGGTCACAGGTGTCCCCCCCCCCCCCCCCCCCCCCCCCGCCGGAAGCAAACTCTTCTCCAGGAGACCGTTCCAGTGCGGGCACCTGTCCCGGTTCTGCAGCTACTTGCGTGTATCTTTCCTTAAAAGACACAGATGCAGCGCCCTGGCCCCTGGACTCTGGGGAGCAGAGATCACAGGAAACAGGCAGAACCGGTTCTGCAGGCAGCGCTGGAAGCCCAGTGTAAACAGACCCCCCTCGGCCACAGGAAGGGCCACACTAGGCTGGGGCCGCCAGCCGACCAGCCGACCCGGCACAAAGCACCTGCGCGGGCCCAGAGACTATGGCGTGTCACTTCGATCTGGGAGACAGGACACCCCACCCAGGCTTGTGATTTCTAAGCTGAGAGACAGCCCGCTAAAGGGGGCCGGTCAGTTTTGGGTCCTGGCACATGGTCCCAATTCACTGGAACGGCACTGTCGCGCCTCTGCAAGAAGCACCAGAGAAAGTCACGAGGACGAACCAGGAGACCAGAAACCTCGGGTAGCCGCCAGACTTTGCAGACAAGAACCCAAAAGCCTGCCCAGCGGCTGCAAGCTGCAGTCTACTCCCCAGCGGGTAGCCACCCTCCCGGGAGGGACTGTTACACACCCAAGGACCCTCACCCCTGGGACTTTGCCAGGGCCACAGCCCCGCCTCAGTGGCAGCTCTCTCGAGGTGAGTGACTGTGCGGAAAACCTCTAAACTGTGAAAGCAGCAGTCTCAGCCAGAGATATGATACGTGGTGAGGGAAACAAAGGCAAGAGAGATGTAGTTCACATTCCCTTACAGCCTGCAGCCCGCTGGTGGACGGCACGCACACACCTGCAGCAGGCAACGCCGCTTTACATGCTTGTGGCCGCCTCCTGCTTACGCGTCCGTAAAAACTTAAAGCAACCTTATCCTGGCAAGAGCTTCAGGGTCCTGTGAGACCCTGCCTACAGCATCTGGAAATTCCTCGAAAACTAACCTTATCTCTACCCCCTGCCCCAAACCTAAACATATATCATCAGTCGCTCTTCACAGCCCCGATGCAGCTCTTTCTGCCCACGGGTCCTGTCCCTGTCCTTTCATGAAATCACCTTTCCGCACCAAAGACGTCTCAAGAATTCTCTCTTAGCCACTTGTCATAAACCCCACTTCAGATTCCGTCAATAAGCATATGTCAAAGGGCAACGAGGCAGCCAGCAAGAGCAGGCTGGCTTACGGTGCGGCCCTCAGGGACAGGCTGCGGAGGAAGAGGAACGTGTTGACAAAAGTCTTACCTAGGTGCAAAGCACGTTACTGCCCCAAGGGCTAAAAATCTGCCGTGTCTTTACGAGTTGTGTGGGTCACACGTGGGGCATGCTGACCCAGGTAAATCTCCAAGAAATGCCAGATCAGGCAATCTTAATTAGAGCTAACAAGCAATATGGTTATGAGCTTCAATCAGAAATACAATGGATGAGAGGCACCTGGGTGGATCAGCGGGTTAAGTGTCGGACTCTTTTTTTTTTTTAATTTTTTTTTTAAATGTTTTATTTATTTCTAGGAGAGAGAGAGAGAGAGAGAGAGAGAGAGAGAGAGACAGCATGAGCAGGGGAGGGTCACAGAGAGAGGGAGTCACAGACTCGGAAACAGGCTCCAGGCTCTGAGCTGGCAGTCAGCACAGAGCCCGACGCGGGGCTCGAGCCCACAAACCGCGAGATCATGACCTAAGCGAAAGTCGGACGCTTAACCGACTAAGCCACCCAGGCGCCCCAAGCGTCGGACTCTTGATTTCAGCTCCAGTCATGATCCCAGTGTCATTGGATCGAGTCCAGAGGCAGGCTCTGCAGTGAGCGTGGGGCCTGCTTAGGATTCTGTCTCTGCCCCTGTCCCTTTCTCGCTCAAACAAACAAAAAAAAATTAAGAAAAAAGAAAAGCCGGGGCGCCTGGGTGGCTTAGTCGGTTAAGCGTCCGACTTTCACTTAGGTCATGACCGTGGGTTCGAGCCCCGCATCGGGCTCTGTGCTGACTGCCAGCTCAGAGCCAGGAGCCTGTTTCAGAGTCTGTGTCTGCCTCTCTCTCTGACCCTCCCCTGCTCGTGCTGTCTGTCTCTCAGAAATAAATTTAAAAAAAACAAAAAAAACATTAAAACGGATTCTGTGTCTCCCTCTCTTTCTGACCCTCCCCTGCTCACGCTGTCTCTCTCTCTCCTAGAAATAAATAAAACATTAAAAAAAGAAAAAAAGAAAGAAAAAAGAAAAGCCAAAAAAGACACAAAGAAACACAGTGGAAGAAAGTCCAGTTTTTTCTCATCAAAAAGTCCTGCTTAGGTTGGGAGACATTCCACGTTTTCTTAAGTTTGGAATAAAGTCTACCCACTTGTACATGGGGTCTTTGTGTCATTCCCACTTCAGACACCAATCTAGACCATTGTCACCAGGATGGTGACATGGTCAAGAGAGCAGGGGACAGAGCAGATCTGCCTGGCCGACGTGCACGCCTTGGGATCATAACAACATTTATATACGTCATCAACACAAGAGAAAAGGCACCAATGAACCGTATCCTGAATGGAAAATGGCGCGTAACCACAGATGCAGTAATGTTTTAAAGTAATGGGTATTGTGAGTAACTTTATGCCAATACATTTGAAAGTGCTGTTGATGTGAACAAATTCCAAGAAAAGAAAATGACCAGAATTAACTCAAGAAAAGACGGAGAGTAATCAGAGCTCCTTCCAGACATGCGTCTGCCCTTGTTTCCTGGACCTTCCTCACAGCATGGCCCCCAACTGCCAGTCGTCGCTCCCTGGAAGAAAGAAACCGAGCCCGCCTCCCACCCCCAGGCCGGCGGAGACGTCCACCTCTCAGCACTTGCCGAAGAGGGAAACGGAACAGCAAGAAGCAATTGAACATATTGATGAGGTACAAAATGAAAGAGACAGACTTAATGAACAAGCCACTGAGCCGATTTGGAAAGCAGAATGGAAATGTGACAAACTCCGCCAACCATTTTTTCAGAAGGGGTCGGAATGGATCGCCCAGATCCCAAATTTGGGGGTAATGATGTTTCTCAGCCATCCACAAGTGGGTGCTGCTTGGGGAGGGGACTGAAGGGCACTGCGTTATTTGACAAGAGTTGAAGGACAGAATTCAAAGGTGTTAAATCAGGTTACAGAAGAGATTTTTATTTTGCTGAAAACCCTTACTTTGAAAATAAAGTTCTCTCCAAAGAATGTTATATGAATGAGAGTGGTGACCCAGCTTCCGAGTCCACTGAAATCCAATGGAAATCTGCCAAAACTTTCAAGTCAAATGCAGAGGCGAGCCAGGAGCAAGAGACAGCGTGAGGGACCAGAGGGCTTCGTCACCTGGTTTCCTGACCATTCTGCAGATGAGTTAGGAGACGTCATCCAAGATGCTATTTGGCCAAATCTGTGACAGCGCTACTTGGTTCCCGATCTGGATGATGAAGGAGGAGAAGGAGTGGAAGAAGAAGAAGAAGAAGAAGAAGAAGAAGAAGAAGAAGAAGAAGAAGAAGGAGAAGAAGAAGAACAAGGAGGAGGAGGAGGAGGAGAAGGTAATGATGATAAAGAAGAAGGACCGGAAGATATTGATGAAGAAGGAGACGAGGAAGAAGGCGAAGAAGACAAAGATGACGATGAGGGGGAGAAAGGAGAGGCCGGAAGAAAAGCTTACACATGCAACACGGATGGATTCCAACCTTCCTTTTCTACTGTCCTCCAGCCCCAGCGAGCGAGCGAGCGAGCGGCCATCTTTTCTTTTTCCCTCCTCTTGGGCTCTGACTTGTGAAGTCTCTTTTCTCTTCCTTTGTACCATGGTTCTCAAATTATTCTGGGGGGCGGGGAGATCCCTGGAGCAGGATACGGTGGGAAAAGAATCTGTTTTTCTGTCCCGAATTCATTTTTAGCCCTTCCTGGCTCAACACAAAAGTGTATGGAATCAACACCACCGCGCTCAGTGGGAAAAAAGAAAGCCCTTCTGCTCCCCTCACTCTGCTAGAAGCTGGAGGCTGTGACGGCCTTTGGGGGGGGGGGGGCGGGTATGTAGATACTGGCTTTCCCCTCCTTTCTCTGTATGTTGTGCTCAGAGATTACACTGTATCTCTATGAGAATGTGGACAGTTAGCACTTACCAACATGTATCTGCCTACTGTCTCTTCTTTAAAAAAAAAAAAGAAAGAAAGAAAAGAAAAGAAAGAAAGAAACCTTGGAGAACAAGGTCTTAGACAGTCTCCAAAGGGTGGGCTTGATATGCTTGGGTGAGTTAACTGGGCACTTGGACAGCAGGGCTTATTTAATTGTGATGTTTAGTAGACATCCCTGCAGTCGAAGGTGACACTTTTATTTATTTGTTTGTTTTGAAGGAGACAGAGCTCATGGGGAGGGGCAGAGAGAGAGGGAGACAGAGAATCCCAAGCAGGCTCTGCACTGTCAGAACAGAGCCCAACTCAGGGCTCGAACTCAGGAACCGTGAGATCATGACCTGATCTGAAATCAAGGTTCGGATGCTTAACCGACTGAACCATCTAGACACCCCTGTTCCTGTTTAAATTTAAAATTTTTCTTTTTGTTTCACTGAAAAGGAAAGATAATGCTGTTTTAAATGTTAAAATATACAAGTTGCCTTTCTACAATACAAATGTGCACACACGCACACACACAGACACACACACACAGAGAAAAGGCAGAAACCCTAAAAGAGTCATATAATCATAAAATTATTTTTACCAGTCAGTATCCCCCCCCCCCATAGCAAACTCCAGGCCCAGATGACCTTGTTAGCAAGATCTATCAAATGTTGAAGAAGAAACAGTTCTAGTTTTATACACATTATCTCAGAGAATAACCAAAAAGGATACAATTTTGTTAGAAGGTAAACATAACTCTGACACCAAAATGTGTCAAGGACCTTATAAAGAAGAACATTGTTGGCCAAACTCCCTTGTGAGCATAGATGCAAAAATTCCCAGCAAAATATTGGCAACATATAAAGATGGTAACACATGGAGACCAACTTGGTTTAACAACACAAAATTAGTTACTGGGGCACCTGGGCGGCTCCGGCAGTTGAGCACCTGACTCTTGATTTCAGCTCAGGTCTGCCGGAGACCGAAACTGCACAGGTCATCCCTGATGGCAAGGCCCAGGGAAGAGACTGCAAGGCAGTCAGAAGAACCCCCGGAAGAATAATTCTTCTCTACTTTGTCTGTGCCTTTTACTCTCACTTCTGCTGTTAGTCTATTCTAGGGTTAATATGAAACCAGAATCGCCCAAAGTTCCCCCCTTTCCTCCAAAATGGAATGTACCTAAATATCATGTCCGCCCCCTCAATCAGATGTTGTCTAATAAATATTGTAGCAATTAGCAAAATTGGAGACAGTCCAGTATGCATTGGGTCTATAAAAGACCTAGAATTCGTTTTCCTTGTATGAGTCTAATTGCCGGTAAGAATACATATTATGCCATACGCAGAGACAAAAACAAGACTTACTAGTTGTGGAGGACTTTCTCGAAAAAGTGTTAGAGAAATATTTGCGTGCTGACCTCAAGCCTGTAAGGCAACTTATGGATTGTTCTGGTCAAAGAATAAGATCGGTAAATGCAGAGACCAAATTCTAGTTGATTCACGTAAAACATTTCCATACGTCATCTATGATAAATGTTGACATTGTTCTTTCTTAGTAAGGGGTTGTGAGAGTCTGTTACCTACAACTGCGGGTACATGTATATCCTGTTTTTGCATGCCCACTGAATTTAAACAATTAAAGGGTACCGTGATCTCATGTATTCTGGCAATATACTTCACTTATCCTTAGATACCGTGTCATACGTAGTAAAGAATATGTAAAACTTTGTTATGACTACCTGGTTAAATTTTATTGGTTGAAGTGGAAATTACGTACCATGAAATCACTGTTGCCAAGAAAAACTTAGAAATGTTAAGTCCTATGACTGTACTCAAAAAATGTAAATTGTTTAAGCATGATTGTTTGTGAATTTGCTATATAAAAACCCTAAGCTGAAAAATAAATTTGAGCAGTCCACCTGAAGAGGCTGGCTTCATGTCTTCTTTCGCCGACGCCAACCATCACTCTCCGGGCCAACCCTGGCTTGCAGAGGCTGGTCCCCTGCACACGTCATGATCCTGGGGTCAGGGGGTTGAGCCCCGAGCCCAGCTCCTCACTGAGCATGGAACCCGCTTGAAATTCTCTCTCTCCATCTGCTCCTCCCCATCTCTCTCTCTGTCTCTCTCTCTGTGTCTCTCCTTCTCTCAAAAGTAAAAAAAAAAAAAAATTTAAAAATAAGTTAAAAAAAGATTCCCTCTTAAAATAGAAAATAATGCATTGTATTTAACCACATTAATAGGTTAAGGCAGAAAAATTACATGATCATCCCATTAGGTGCAAAAGAAAGCATTTGATAAAATTCACCATCCATTCATCATTAAAAAAACAACTCAGGAAACCGGAAATTAACATGAGCTTCCTTAGCAAAAGCCCTATAAAAATGATTATAGCCACCAGCACATTTACAGGTTCTAGTCAGGGCAATGGGGCAAGAAAAATAAGTAAAAGCTAAAGGCAAGGAAAGCCTGTCATTATTCACTGGTGATTTGATGTGTATTATGATAACACCAAAAAATCTAGAGGTAAATTATTATAGTTACTAGGAGAGTTTAGCAAGGTTGCTTGATATAAAGTCCATATATAAAAATTATTTGTATTTCTATTGGGAGCAAAGAGTTCAAAAATGAAAATTTAAAAATAATACGCCATTTGCAATAGGATTATATTTTTTTCAATGTTTTATTTATTTTTGAGAGAGAGAGACAGAAGAGAGAGAGAATGAACGGGGGAAGGGCAGAAAGAGGGAGACAGTTGATCCGAAGCGGGCTCTGTGCTGACAGCAGAGAGCCTGATGTGGGGCTCGAACCCATGAAGCATGAGATCATGATCTGAGCTGAAGTTGGGTGCTTAACTGACTGAGCCTCCCAGGCGTCCCTGCAATAACATTTTAAAAAAACAACACAAAATAGGGGTGCCTGGGAGGCTCAGTCAGTTAAGCGTCTGACTCTTGATCTCAGCTCAGGTGGTGATCCCAGGGTTGTGAGTTCAAGCCCTGCATTGGAGTCGGCGCTGGGCATGAAGGCTGCTTTAAAAAAATACTTAGGAATGCATTTATAAAAGATTTGCAAGCCCTTTGTGAAAGAAATTATAAAACTCTAATGAGGGACATTAAGGAAGAAGATCTAAGTAATGAGATGTATACATGACCAGACTGGAAGATTCAATACTGTAAAGGTATCAGTTTTCTCCAAGTTGATTTATTACACATTATTACACATTTGATGCAATGCCTATCAAAAGCCTAAAACGACAAGCCCCTGCTTGCACTCTGTCTCTCTCAAAAAGAAATAAACATTAAAAAAAAAAAACCTTAAAAAAATGCGGGGGGCTCAGTTGGTTAAGCGTCCAACTGCGGCTGAGGTCATGATCTCACACTTTATGGGTTCGAGTGGTGCGTTGGGCTCCGCACTGACAGCTCAGAGCCTGGAACCTGCTTTGGATTCTGTGTCCCCCACCCCGTGCCCCGCTTGAACTCTGTCTCTGTCTCTTTAAAATAAATAAATGTAAAAAAATTAAAAAGAGATATCGTACAGGCATGAAAATCAATTAAGTGCGGCTATATTTCCTAACGTAAACATAAAGGGTAGTGAAAGGAGAGAGACACAAACTGATGTAGACCACATTCCTCCATCCATATAGGCGCAACTAAACTCTGGTCTGGGCAAGCTTCGGGAAAAACAAAGTGATGACTATCACAATGGCGCTGGCTGGAGTGACAGCCAGTGGCAACACCGATCTGCTTCCTGTCACTGCGTGTTCATTTGCCTTTTCTAGGGCTTTCTGTGCACGGAGTCATGCAGTGTAGATCTTGTTCTGTGTGGCTTCTTTCACTGGGCACAAGGCCTTTGACACTTCGTTGACTAGCCTTCCCTCACAGGGGTGTAGCGCGATACGGTTCCCGTTCATCCTCGAAGGAGGTCAGCCCTGTCGCACCTGCTGAGGACACGGAACTTCTCCCTGGAGCAGGAAGATCCTGGGAGTGTCTCAGGCCTGTGTGCTCTGAGCGGAGACGCCGCCTCAGCCCCCAGAGCCGGGCGCCCAGCTGCGGTGGTAGCTGCGCCTTCTCCGGAGAGCTGGGGGGTCGGGGGGGGGGGGACTGGGCTTCGGGCCTCTCCTCCAGAAGCGAAGGCCTGCCGAATGCCACACGCATGGGCGGAAACGGGGACATCCTTCTAGATGCCGGAGGAAAATCACCACCAGCCGGGAATTCGATAGAGTAGCCGAATGATCACTGACATCTGAAGGCAGAATACAGGTTCCGGTTTGGGGGCGGCCGGTCTAGATGGCAAAAGCGTCAGAGAAAAGAGACACGCGGTCCCTGGGCCCCGTCGCAGCCCTGCCGGATGGCCGTCTGGGGGGCCCCGTTTCCCAGCAGCCGCTCCTGACCTTGCCCCCTGGCTTCCCCAGAAAGGAACTCCCAGGGAAGCTGAGGCCAGACCCCCCAGGCCCCCGCCCAGAAACTGCATCCAGCTTCTCTCCGATGATTCCGATGACGAAGTTGCCCTCTCCTCACTCACCACTCAGCTTTTATACTCATCCACCTTCTCGCGCCCCGGACGCAGCAGAGGCCAAGGTGCAGCCCTTCCACGGCCCTAACGGATAAATCCCCCCAAACACGGCAGCCGGTTCTCGGACGCGGCTCGGGCCGGGCGCGCACAGCGGCCAGTCCGGTCCAGGAGCCCCTGCGGCCGGGAGGCCCTGCTGCTCGGCCTCCGTCACGCACGGCCCGCTGTCTGGCAGCCCCGCGGCCCCGGGCCAATGACTCTTCAAACTAGTCCACCCTCAAGTGCTCCGCGCCCGCCGCCCTGCCGCTTCCACGGAAGCCCCAGCGAGGCCTCGGGCCCAAGGCTCCCCGCCTCCCCGCGGCCCTGCCGCCCCCCGCGTGGCCCTGTGCGGCGCGGCGCGCGTCTTCTCTTCGGGTTGCACGCGACTCATGGTCCCGTAAGAAAACAGAACATTCGCTTGTGCCCCTCCCTTTCTTTGCCCCAAGAGTAGGACTGTCCTATTTCCGCCCACTTCTTCGCGCATTTCCAGCGAACGGTGCTTGCGCTGCTGCACTGAGGTCCCGCTCGGTCCGTAAACATTCGTTACGCGGACTTCTTTGATCGCAGCGTGCTCTCCTTACTCACCCAGCGGAGACTGCGTGCGCGCTACTCACCGTTCTCTGAATTCCCCTCTGTCGGAAGCTAATATTGCTCTTTCCATTGATTTCAAGAGGAGGCAGCTGAGAGCACACCCGTCTCTGAAGGGTGCAGCCACTGCAGGGGCTGTTCGGCTTAACGGCCCATGCGAGGGACAGACCAGTGAGCCTTGGCTTTCGGTGCGACGCCCGGACCACGGACAGTGAGCATTAAGTCCCTGATGACCCACAAGTGTGACACACAGAGCCACGAGGGGACAGAAATGAGAGATCAGAGAATGCAACCAAGCGCGGAGGGAGGAGAGGCACCAGAAAGATTCCCAGATACCCCGAGCTCTCAACAAAATTGCTCTTGTCGGTCGATATTGTTCAGTGTTGATCAATCGGGTAGTAAAGCTTTGACTGGATTATTTAAAGGTGTAAATAAAAGCACTACAAGATCTGAAAGCAATGCCATAAACAAAAACGACGGCCAAGCGGCAGGCGGGGAAGGTGCAGAGATGGTGAGGATGATGAGTGTGCTCACTTCCTAGACTTTCATTTATTTGGTTGTTTATTGAGAGAGAGAGAGAGAGAGACAGAGAAAGCGTACGCATGCAGGAGGGACGGGAGAGAGAGACAGAGAGACAGAATCTCAAGCAGGCTCCATGCTGTCAGCGTGAGTCTGATGCAGGGCTCAAACCCACAAACCATGAGATCATGATCTGAGCTGAAACCAACAGTTGGACGCTTAACCGACAGAGCCACCCAAGCGCCCCCACTTCCGAGACTTTTCAAGTTCACCCACGGGCCTGTTTGTCTTCAGATCCACTGTTCACCTCTCCCTCACTCACCCTGTGGGGACAGGCCTTGCTGCCAGCCTTTCCCAGGCGCGGGACTTAGCTGGTTTCTGACAGGGATTGATCATGGGAGGCACGAGCAAGACTAGAGAGGAGGAGAAAGGGATGGTCCTCCTTTCTGTCTCGGGGGCGGCAGCTGCAGCTCTCACCAAGCGCCCTCCTTGATTCCGGGTCTTGTCCCCGTGCCCCTCCAGCCTAGGGGTGGCAGTGACTTCCTACCCAGGCGGCTCTCCAAGCTGCCTGCACATGAGCCTCCCAGTGCTCCTCGGTGCCCCTTTCCCGGCATTCAGTGCCCTCACCTGAAGTGGTTTCCGTTTTCCTGGGAGGAACTTAATGGCTAAAAGAGCCAGTTTGAGATCACAGTAAGGAAAAGCCCATGCTGGGCATCTTGGCGGAGGGAAGTGAGAGACAAACCTCTGTCCACATACTAAGCCAGAAAGGGTCCTGAAGACATTTCAAAAAGTAGAAAAGAATATGAACCCATTGTTAGGATAGAATGTTAACAACTAAAATGGAAAACAAAACAGAAGCCTGCATTTAGCATTTAAAACTCCCTTTAAAAAAATCTTTGAGGGGCGCCTGGGTGGCTCAGTAGGTTAAGCATCCGACTTCAGCTCAGGTCACAATCTCATGGTTTGTGGGTTCGAGCCCTGCGTCGGGCTCTGTGCTGACAGCTACCTCAGAACCTGAGCCTGTCTTCGGATTTTCTGTCTCGCTCTCTCTCTGACCCCTCTCCTGCTCATGCTGTCTCTATCTCTCTCTCAAAAATAAATAAAACATTAAAAATGTTTTAAAAAATCGTTGGTTAAAAAAAAATCAAAGAAAACTTGCAGAATGCCCAGAAAACAGGAATGCTGAGAACAGAAAGTACTGAGCTGGTACCCAGAGAGACCAGAGACCTGATAATCTCAATATGCTTCTTTGAGAACCCAAAAACAAAAGAAAAAGATAAAACAGTAGCCATCCTACGTAAGGAGTAAAAAACAAAACAAAACAAAACAAAACAAAAAAACTAGGGGAGCCTGGGCGGCTCAGCCGGGTAAGCCTCCAACTCTGGATTTCGGCTCGGGTCATCATCTCATGGTTCCTGAGATGGAGCCTCGCCTCAGGCTCTGCATTGATGGTATGGAGACTGCTTGGGATTCTCTCTCTGCCCCTCCCCTATTCAAGCTCTCTTTTTCTCTCTCTCTAAACAACTAAGTAAACATTAAACAATTTTAGAAAGGGGGCGCCTGGGTGGCCCAGTCGGTTAAGTGTCTGACTTCAGCTCAGGTCGTGATCTCACGGTTCGTGGATTCAAGCCCTGTGTGTGGCTGTGTGCTGACAGCTCGGAGCCTGGAGCCTGCTTTGGATTCTGTGTCTCCCTCCCTGTGTCTCTGCCCCCTCCCCTACTCGTTCTCTCTCTCTCTCTTTTTCTTACTCTCTCTCTCTCAAAAATGAATAAACATTTAAAAAAATTGTTAACTCAAATAAAAACACGAAAACAAAATTAAAAGCCCAAACTGGGAAATAACAACAGATACCGATGAAGTCTCTAATCCTCCAAGACCTCTCAGAAGGGCCATCAGCCCCCCGGGGGTCACAAACAACTGGTGTTGGCAACCGTTAACCACAGAGAAACTTCTCCTAAAGGTGTCCCTGATGCCTGAGTGAGCTACTGCCGCTGCGTCAGAGGTCCCCTCCAGACCCAGCCCTGTCCAGGAGGAGCAGAACGGCTGTGGCTTTCCAGAAGGCCCCGGAGGACTTCCCGGAACTTACGGTTGGCCGGAAGTCACTTAGGGGGCACCACAAGTTCCCACAGCAGGTTTTCTTCCTGCATCACACAAGGAGCAGGCAGCCAGAATCTAACCAGGACTCTACAAACAGAGGAAAAGGGGCATCTGTCCCCAGGGTGTCTGGGTCTCTTCAGGGCAGTACTCAGTCCCATTCATCATTTGCCTCTTTCAGCACCAGAGCTGTGCTATTTCATCAGTGGCATTTTGGAGGGCATTTGGATACCTGGTAAGGCCAGTCTTCCCGTGGGTCACCATTTCCTTGGCCCGTCTTGTATATTTGCTCTGACGAACCCTAGAATTGTATTGTCAAGTTCGATGGCCCTCAGGGGAAAATGGACATCATTTATTGGAGCCCCCCAAATCCCAACGTTTCTGTTCCCCTTGCGTCCACGCTTTCACTGTTTGCAGATTATCTTTCCATCTTTATCAGGATGAGATGTAAATGTAAGCTCCGACAGTGCAAAAGTAATGTGAAGCTGCTACCGAGTGGTCAAAGACACATTGCTATCGAAAGTTAAGAAAACAAGAGGTTAGAGTGTATTATTTATACCTATACGCAACTAAAGATAGCAGTATGACTATCAAATCCGGTGTGGCAGGGGTCCCCAGGGCCGCTCTCAGGAGCACCTGGGCCTGCTGAGGTAACCCTTTGCTACACATAAGGAGAAGAGGGCAGTGTCCCATCCTGCAACACAAAGCTATCCCTCTAAGTTCTGTGCGTAGGCTGACTCTACAGGTTGAAAACGAAACACATAAATGCACGTTAGGATGTTTATGTAAATATTTTTTGGTGCCAGATGAAGAACAGACGTGCAAGGATTGCATTTTCCTTGTGTAAGTCAAATCTGACGAGCCTGGGGCCATCGGGAAAGACTTGTTTCAGCATGAAGTTGTTTGTCTCTTCTTCCGCACCATCAGTTGATAAACGTATAATATGATTTGCTGACTTTCTTATTTTGATTGTAAATTCCCCATCACTTCTTTTTTTAACCTGTTTCTAGAGCTTTTTCTAGTTGCTTTTCCTGATTTCCTTGTACTAATGACCATCATCACATTCAGTTTTCTTCCAACTCCCGATGGCAACAGCTAATATGTTGACGTCACATACACACGCTCTTTCTATTTTCAATTCGTGGAGTCCTCTCTCCTAGAGCCTGCCGTTGTCCTGGTCCAATCTGCACTGATTGCCAATCAGGCCTTCTGCCCGCTTGGCATCCCCAGTATTTCCTATCACTGTGGGCCTGGATTAGCTCCACTGGGTTGCAGATCCCACATTTTCCTTTTTCTTGGCTTACACCCTTGTTTTGCTGGAGAACATCCTCAAGTAGATTCCTAAGACACTATATTTGAGAGGCGAGTTTTCTTAGCCCTTCCATATCTAAAAATATTTTACCTCTGTCACACTTGATGGATATTTTGGCTAGAATTCAAACCGAAAATCATTTTCTCTTGGAATTTTGCGACCATCACTCTATTACCTACTATCTTTTTAAAATTGTCGCCCTATTATCTTTTATCGTCCAGTGTTTTCATGAAGTCTGATGCTACTTATTGAGATTCCCGTTCTTTCTTCTCAGTTGTGTCTTTCAAGAACACTTGTTAGTTGCTTCCCAGACTTCCTAGATCATTCTTTGAAGTCCTTATATTTCCTCTCATATTTTTTTCGTCTGTGTTGTTTTGTTCTATTTCCTGGGAGATTTCTTCACTCTTGCCTTTTGATATTTCTATTGGAATTTTAACTTCAACAATCATATTTAATTTCCCATAATTCTTTCTTGTTTTCCACTCCTTTTACATAATATTCTATTTTAGTTTTGTGGGTACAATATTTTCTTTTAATTCTCTGAATATGGTAATTAAATATAAATTTTTCCTTATGTTCCATGCATTTTCTGAGATTCCTCTGAGCTCATTTTTTCCTATAGGTTATAGTTGATTATTTATGCTTATTTATTTCTGAGAAAGGAGAGAGATTCAGAAGTGGGCTCCACACTGACAGCAGAGAGCCCAACGTGGGGCTCGAACTCATAAACTGAGAGATCACGACCTGAGCTGAAGTCCGATGCTCAACCGACCAAGCCACCCACGCACCCTTATGCTTGATTTTTTTTCTTAAATAGTTTATTGTCAAGTTGGTTTCCATATAACACGCAGTGCTCATCCCCACAAGTGCCCTTCTCCATGCCCATCTCCCCCTTTCCCTCTCCTCCATACCCACCAGTCCTCAGTTTGTTCTCAGCATTCAAGAATCTCTCATGGTTGGCCTCCCTCCCTCTCCCCCACTATTTTTCCCCTCCTTCTCCCCCACGGTCCTCCGTTAAGTTCCTCCTAATCCTCCTATACGTGCAAACATGTGGTAGCTGTCCTTCTCTGCCTGACTTATTTCGCTCAGCATAACACCCTCAAGGTCCACCCATGTTGCTACACATGGCCAGGTTTCATTCTTTCTCAATGCCATGTAGTCTTCCATCGTATAGATGAACCACATCTTCTTGATCCATTCGTCCGTGGATGGACACGTAGGCTCTTTCCATGTTTTGGCTATTGTGGAGAGTGCTGCTATGAACATTGGGGTACACGTGCCCCTATGCATCAGCACTCCTGTATCCCTTGGGTAAACTCCTAGCAGTGCTATTGCTGGGTCACAGGGGAGTTCTACTGTTAGTTTCCCGAGGAACCTCCACACTGTTTTCCAGAGGGGCTGCACCAGTTTGCATTCCCACCAACAGTGTAGGAGGGGGCCCGTGTCTCCACATCCTCGCCAGCATCTAGAGTCTCCTGATTTGCTCATTTTAGCCACTCTGACCGGCGTGACGTGGAATCTCAGTGGTAGTTTTGATCTGCATTTCCCTGATGAGGAGGGACGCTGAGCATCGTTTCATGTGTCTGTTGGCCATCTGGATGTCTTAGTGTCTGTTCATGTCTTCTGCCCATCTCTTCACTGGATTATTTTTTATTTTTAATGTTGAAGACCTTAAAATTTCTGATGATCCTTTGTGGTTGGTTTATATTTAATAAAGAAGGGCTGGGTAGCTATTGTGCATTTAATCTGCTTTAGGGCAAATAGATCTGTTTTCCTGCCACGACTCTTCTGTACAGGACAGGGAGCTAAAGAGTAGTGTTCGTGTTCTGAAAATGCTAGAATGAGGACAAAACTGTTCAGGAGTTGCCAACATCCATGCTGGCAGCCCTAGGTCTCCACAGACATTTCATTCAATCTCTTTGGAGAACCGTCAGGTATTTTTCCTGCGGGCCTTACGCCAGCTGCCGGGCCAGCTATCTGGTGGGGGGGGGGGGGGTTCCAACCGTCTGGTAGACAGGAGGAGCTACAGTCGCTCGGCTTTGGGGGCCTCAGTTAATCCCCATGTGTTCGTTCCCGTCGATTTTGCCCTCGCACCACAGCCCCACTGACTCCGAGCCTGCTCTCTGATCTTATGTCTGGCAAACTGGCTCCCATGTCTCCTGGGAGTTCCTTATCCAATACCCTAGGCTAGGATTTTCCCACCTATTTTCTTCAACTAATTCCTACCTGCTTTCCAAAAACATCGTTGAAAGCTGTCCGTTGCTGACAGCCTCCCATCTTCACCACATTCGCTTCACTTTGATGGGTTCGTTTCTTTCTGTTCCTCAATACTTTTCTTATAGCGAGTTTCTTTGGGTAAAGAAGGAAAACTCTGTGTGCACGCACAAGAGTGCGCATGATATACCAGAGTCAGCTCGTTTCTGATCTATTTTCCTATTTTCTTTCTTTTTTTTTTTTTAATGTTTTATTTATTTCTAGGAGAGAGAGAGAGAGACAGCGTGAGCAGGGGAGGGTCAGAGAGAGAGGGAGTCACAGACTGAAACAGGCTCCAGGCTCTGAGCTGGCAGTCAGCACAGAGCCCGACGCGGGGCTCGAACCCACGCACCGCGAGATCATGACCTAAGCGAAAGTCGGACGCTGAACCGACTGAGCCACCCAGGCGCCCCTATTTTCCTATTTTCTGGTACAGGTACTTAAGGTTATTACTTTTTCTAGATGACTGCTTTGGTCACACAGCTTAGGTTTTAACACGTAGAATGTCACAGTCAGTCATTTCCAAGGACTTTATCGTTTTAGTTTTTGTTTCCTCTTTAACCAGAGAGCTGTTTTGAGATCCATTTTAACACTTCCAAGGGGAAAGTGGTTTTTCATTTTGTTTTATTTTACTTTTCCCCATTCTTTTGTTTCTAGTTTTCATTTTTTTAAACATTTTTTTTTTGTTTATTTATTTTTGAGAGAGAGACAGAGCACGAGCAGGGGAGGGGCAGAGAGGGAGGGACACACACAATCTGAAACAGGCTCCAGGCTCTGAGCTGTCAGCACAGAACCCGATGTGGGGCTCGAACTAACAAACCGCGAGATCATAACTTGAGCCGAAGTCGGACGCCTAACCGACTGAGCCCCCCGGGTGCCCCCGTTTCTGGTTTTCATTTTCTTGTAGTGTTGCCAGAGACCAGACTGTGCGCTTTCTACAGCTTGGAATTTACTGAGACTTTTGTTTTGAGGAGTCTAATTCATAAGTAACTTTGGGAAATGTTTCATAGGCTTGAAACAAATTCATGTTTTCAATTTTTTGTGCTATCATCTGAGATGCTAGTTCTAAACTTCTGGACCGTCTGTTTTTATCCTTCTAATTTTCCAGTGTCATTTTGCATTTGCTTTTCCAGAACTACGTACATTCCTATCAGTTCAAGGGATTTTTAGACAGAGTAGAAGTTGGTGCTCTGTCTGTTAGACCAATAAAATCCTTCCAGTTGCTGTTTTTCTGTCAAATGCTATCATACTGTATTTTCCCGAGTTTTATCTTGTACAGTCTGAATTTTAAGGGGACCCATTTAAAAAATAGTGTAACCCAATGTTTTAAATGACACATTTTTAATTCTATCAGTGAATATTTTATTTTTAAAAGTTTATTGAATTTTGAAAGAGAGAGAGCGTGCACGCACACACGTGAGAGGATAGGAGGGGTAGAGAGAGAGGGAGAAAGATTCCCAAGCAGGCTCCACGCTGTCAGCACAGAGCCCGGCTTGGAGCTGGAACCCACAAACCGTGAGATCACAACCTGAGAAAACCTAATACAGTTTTAGTTTTCAATGGCAAAATGCAACCGTATTATTCAACCCTCATTTATTCAAACTAAGGAGTTTAGCAAGAGCCTCTTCATTGATTTTCTCTTTCCAAAATGTCTTGACTTCTAGTCTTGTACACTTACTCTTCCCAATCTTGAATGAACTTGGTACAGTCCACAAAAACTCTCTGATTTTGACTTGGGAAAAAAAAGTCCAGATTAATTTCTGAAGAACTGACATCTTCTTGCGGCAGCAGCTCCAAAGCAGAGTATGAGCTGTGGCGGCCGGAGTCGGAGCAGGACAGGTGCTTAGAGAGTTTCTTCCCCTCTTTGACCGAGTTTTAGTTGAAAGGAGTGCAGCAAAACGAAAGGAGGCATTATACTTCCAGAAAAGTCTCACGGAAAAGTATTGCAAGCAACAGTAGTAGCTGTTGGATAGGGCTCTAAGGGAAAGGGTGGAGAGATTCAAGTAGTGGGTATGAAAGTTGGAGATCAAGTTCTTCTCCCAGAATATGAAGGCACCAAAGTAGTTCTAGATGACAAGAATTATTTCTTATTTAGAGGTGGTGACACTCTTGGAAAGTATTTAGACTGAAATACATCATTACTGAAATGGCTTCAAGTAAAGCTGCCCATTCCAGTGAAGTTGTGAACTCTTTCATCAGGTAAACAATTTTCGTGTCTCTCTCTTTTTTTTTTTTTTATAATAAACTAATGATATCCAGCATCTCTAGAATTTCGTTTTAGGGTACTGTTATAAACTTTACCAAATAAATATGCATAAATGAATGGTTCAAAAAATTGATATATTTATTATGTCGGCTTCCCTCTAGGAGTATGGTAGCTTCTTTTTCTTTTTTTCCAGGTCTTCTTTTATGGTTTTTTTTGGTAAAGTTTTATCGCTTTTGAATGTAGGTTTTTGGTTTTGTTGATTATTTCCTTTGCCGTGCAGAAGCTTTTTATCTTGATGGGGTCCCAATAGTTCATTTTTGCGCTTGATTCCCTTGCCTTTGGGGATGTGTCAAGTAAGAAACTACTGCGGTTGAGGTCAAGGAGTTTTTTTTCCTGCTTTCTCCTCTAGGGTTTTGGTGGTTTCCTTTCTCACATCCAGGTCCTTGATCCATTTTGAGTTTATTTTTGTGCATGGTGTGAGAAAGTGATCTAGTTTCATTCTTCTGCATGTTGCTGTCCAGGTCTCCCAGCACCTTCTGTTAAAGAGACGGTCTTTCTTCCATAGGCAACCGATGGAATGGGAAGAGATAGTTGCAAATGACATATCAGATAAAGGACTAGTTTCACCAAACTCCACACCTGAAAAACAAGTAATCCAGCGAAGAAATGGGCAGAAGACATGAAGAGACACTTCTCCAAAAAGGACATCCAGATGGCCAACAGACACATGAAACGATGCTCAGCGTCCCTCTTCATCAGTGAAATTCATATCAAAACCACACTGAGATACCACCTCACTCCTGTCAGAGTGGCTAAAATGAGCAAATCAGTAGACTCCAGATGCTGGCGAGGATGTGGAGACACGGGCACCCTCCTACACTGTTGGTGGGAATGCAAACTGGTGCAGCCCCTCTGGAAAACAGTGTGGAGGTTCCTCAGGAAACTAACAGTAGAACTCCCCTGTGACCCAGCAATAGCACTGCGAGGAATTTACCCAAGGGATCCAGGAGTGCTGATGCATAGGGGCACATGGACCCCAGTGTTCATAGCAGCACTCTCCACAATAGCCAAAACATGGAAAGAGCCTGCGTGTCCATCCACGGACGAATGGATCAAGAAGATGTGGTTCATCTATACGATGGAGTACTACATGGCGATGAGAAAGAATGACATCTGGCCTTGTGTAGCAACATGGATGGACCTTGAGGGTGCTATGCTGAGCGAAATAAGTCAGGCAGAGAACGAAAGACACTATATGTTTTCACTCATAGGTGGATTAGGAGAAACTTAAGGGAGGACCACGGGGGAGAAGAAGGGGAAAAATAGTTGGGGAGCAGGAGGGAGGCCAACCATGAGAGATTCTTGAATGCTGAGAACAAACTGAGGGCTGATGGGGGTGGGGGGGAGGGGAAGGGGGTGATGGTCATGGAGGAGGGCACTTGTAGGGATGAGCACTGGGTGTTATATGGAAACCAACTTGACAAACTGTGAAAGAAAAATAAATAAATAAACATTAAAAAAATAAATATAGGTTTTTGGCATTTCTTAGGTATTCCCAGCCGTTTTATAATTTTTGTAGCCAGAGTGAGTTGAATCTTTTTTAAATTACATTTTCCAGCTTTTAAAAAAATATTTATTGAGAGAGAGAGAGAGAGAGAGAGAGAGAGAGAGAAACAGCATGAGCAGGGTTGACATAGAGAGAGAGGGAGAGAGAGAATTCCAAGCTCTGCACTGTCAGAGCAGAACCTAACGTGGAGCTCAAGCTCACAAACCGTGAGATCACGACATAAACCAAAATCAAGAGTCGGATGCTTAACCAACTGAGCCCCCTGGACACTCCACATTTTCCAGCTTTTTCTTACTTCCTGGGGTCTTTCTCTACCGGGTCTAATGGGTCTTTCCTCTCACAGTGAAACACGAAGGACGAGGTTTAAAAGCGAATTGGGGGAGAACACATGTGTTTTATTTTGCACGAACGATGTTGCACCATAGATCTGTTCGGTTTTTGCTTTGTTGCCACTTAATACCATTAAATATCCTGTTTCCTCTTAAGTTTTTAATAGATACCTTGGATCAGATTGAGCAAGTTCCCTTCTATTCATAGCTGTCTAGGTTGTTGTTTTTCTCATAAGTAGTTGTATTTTATTAAACATTTTTCCTGTATCTATTGAAACAATCATATAATTTGTTCCCCTTAAATCTGTTAAGGTTGATTTTTAAATTTTATTTATTTATTTTTTTAATATTTTTATTTATTTCTAGGAGAGAGAGACAGACAGCGTGAGCAGGGGAGGGTCAGAGAGAGAGGGAGACACAGAATCCGAAAGAGGCTCCAGGCTCTGAGCTGCCAGTCAGCACAGAGCCCGACGCGGGGCTCGAACCCACGAACCGCAAAATCATGACCTAAGCGAAAGTCGGACGCTTAACCGACTAAGCCACCCAGGCGCCCCTCAATTTTATTTTTATTAAAAAATTTTTTTATGTTTATTTTCGAGAAAGACAGAGCATGAGTGGGGAAGGGGCAGAGAGAGAGGGAGACACAGAATCCAAAGCAGGCTCCAGGCTCTGAGCTAGCTGTCAGCACAGAGCCCGATGCGGGGCTTGAACCCACAAACTGTAAGATCATGACCTGAGCTGAAGTCAGACGCTTAACTGACTGAGCCACCCAGGCACCCCTGATTTTTACATTTTAAACCATCCTTGCATTCTTAGGATAAATCTCAACTTGGTTATTTCATTATATTCTGCTGGATTCTGTTTATTTGTCTAGCATTTTCACAGGTATGTGCACGTCCTGTCGCACATTTTCATTGGCTCATTATAGTAGTCATATCAGTCTCATAAAATAAGTTTAGAGTTTTTTGGTTTTTTTTTTTTTTTTCTGCGTATGATTGGAATTATCCATTCATTAACAGTTTGGTAGAATTCATCTGTAAAGCTCTCTGAGCTTTTTTTTTTTTCTTTTTTTGGCACGGGGTAGATTTCAAAAATACAGTATATAGTCAATTTCTTTGTGGTTATAGAGGGTCTCTCCAGGTTTTATGTTTCTAGGGTCGGTTTTGGTAATCTGTGCTTTTCTAGGCAGTTTTTCATTTTGTGTATGCTTTCCAATGTTCTGACATACAGTTTTCAAAATATCTCTTTAACAATGTATGTTTTATCTATTATCTATTGTATAATCTGTTGTATTTGTGGCTACAGTTTTTTTTTTCATTTCTAATGTAATTTGACTTTTCTCTCTTTATATGTAGACTGTTAAGGGGTTGGCTCTTTTTCCCCAGCTTTTCAAAGGATCAGCTTTTGGTGTTCTCAGTCCTATCATTTGTTCTGTTTCATCCATTTCTACTCATCCTTATTTTCCTTCCTTCTATTTTCTCCAGGTTTACTCTGCTGATTCTTTTATTTTTTTAAATATTTTAATGTTTTTTAATTTCTTTCTGAGAGAGAGAGGGAGAGAGAGAGAGAGAGACAGCGTGAGGAGGGGAGGGTCAGAGAGAGAGGGAGACACAGAATCTGAAACAGGCTCCAGGGTTTGAGCTAGCTGTCAGCACAGAGTCCGACGCGGGGCTCGAACCCACGAACTGTGAGATCATGACCTGAGCCGAAAGTTAGACGCCCAACTGACTGAGTCACCCAGGCGCCCCATCTGCTGTTTCTTTTATAGCTTCTTGAGTCAGATGCTGAACTTGTTGGCTTATTAACCCAAATGCCTACTCAACATCTCCATTTTCACATCTAAGAGGCACCCCAAGTTTACCATGGCCAAAAGAGAACTCTTTTTTAAAATTTTAAAAAAATTAAAAAAAAAATTATTTCTGAGAAAGAGAGACACAGCGTGAGCAGGGGAGAGTCAAAGAGAGAGGGAGACACAGAATCTGAAGCGGGCTCCAGGCTCTGAGCTGTCAGCACAGAGCCCGACGTGGGGCTCAAACCCACGAACCGTGAGATCATGACCTGAGTCGAAGTCGGACGCTCAACCGACTGAGCCCCCAAGGCGCCCCCAGAACTCTTGATCTATACCTCCAAAAATGTGTTTTCCTACAGTTTTTGCCATCATAGTGAAAGGTACCGATTCCTTCAGCTGCTCAGTGAAAACCTCAGGACTCACCCTGCTCTCTTCTCTTTCTCTATGCTCTACATCCAATCTTTTCTGCTCAATTTTGAAAATATAGCTTGACTCTCACAACTTTGCAGAAGCTCCACTGCTACCACACTCGTTAACGCCACTAGTGCCTGTCCTCGACTGTTGTCAGGGCGTCCTGACTGAGCTTTTCCTCTTAGTTTTGTCCCTCCATGGAAGTTCTCCACATTGCACCTGCAACATAGATCTGATGATGTTAACTCTCAGTTCAAAATCTTCCCAAGGTTTCTCATCTCAGATGATCCCAGTTCCCATGGTGGCTCTAGAGGCGTTTCCAGCAGCACACCCTACACTCTCTAGCTACATAAGCTCCCCCGCCCCGCATTCCAGGCGTAGTATCTCCTCAGGGCCTTTGAACTTGCCAAATGGATATCTCTCCCCAGGTATCCATATGGGGGGTTCAAATGAGGGCAAAAGCCTATAGATATCCAGATAGCTCCCCCTTCTCCCTTGTTTTATCTTTCTCAAAGCCCTTATCATTATGTGACATTATATGACATACTTATTTATTATATTACATGTTTATGTATGTATATATGTATCATTACGACATATGACATATTTATTGTATTATATCTTTATATATGTATAAATCTTTGTCACAAGAATGTTAGTTTACTGTCTTGTTCAGTACCGTGGATCCAGAACTTGGCATATAGCAGGTATTTAATAACATAAGTTTCCTTGTTAAGCATAGAACTAGTACAAGGAGCATTGGATGAATTGGAAGATGGCTGGAATCCGAGTAAGGTTGCCTTGAGAAATAGTCCTGTGCTGAACACCCCATTAGATAAAACTTTTCTCATACTCTTAAATGTTTTTCTGACACAGAATTGCTGGATCTTAGCTCCCAAATCAGTTCCTCTAGGACGTCTTCCCTCTCCCTTCCTGGCAGAGCTAAGTGCTGCTTCCTTTGTGCTCCCATTGCCCCTTTTCCACAACTCCAGCAAACCATGTGATACAATGACAGATCTCAGTTCTCGGTGCAGCCCTGGCATGCACCGTCTTCTCCCACCAGAGTTTCAGGAAGGCCAGGGTTGTGGTTTGTTATTTATTCCTTGATCCTATGAGAGCGTGGCACACGGCAGGCTCAGATGAAAGAATACAACGGGCAGGCCCCTGAAACGAAGGTCCCTCGAAGGTCCCTCGTCTGGAACAACGTCAGGCTCCAGGGCAGGCAACTTTGCTGCTTCTACTGAAGGTGGTGATACTGAGAAAATGCGGGTGCGGTGAAACTCTCATGGTAGCGTAGTTTGTGCGTTTGTGTACAGAGGGTCAACGGCCCGGAAAGGCCACGCAAAAAGGCATGCGAAGCCTAGGCCTTCACTTGCCCCAGCATCCGCAAGGGCCTATTAATCCTTAATATTCAAATTCCTCCCACTAAACCAGCCCCTCCGCGCCCAAGCCGCCTCTTTTCCCCAAATGACGGTCGATGGCAACCAATCGGGAGCTTGACAGGGTTTCCACCCCCTTTTCCCTGGCCGGGATGGACACAAACTCCAGCCAATTGGTAGCGTTCTCGCCGAGGCCCCGCCCCACCCCGGCCTCCGCACCCAATGGCGGGCGGGCTTGCGGCGGCGCCGGGGGCGGGGCGCGGGCGCGCAGGTGCAGCAGCGCGCAGGCCGGCCGGGAGGGCGGGGCGCGACGTCGGCCGTGCGGGGTCCCGGCGTCGGCGGCGCGCGCGCTCCCTCCTCTCAGAGAGAGGGCTGTGGTAAAAGCCGTCCGGAAAATGGCCGCCGCCGCCGCTGCCGCGCCGAGCGGAGGAGGAGGAGGAGGCGAGGAGGAGAGACTGTGAGTGGGACCGCCGCGGCCGCGGGCGGGGACCCTTGCCGGGGGGCGGAGGGTAGGGGCGGGACGTGGCGCGGGAGGGGCCCGCGGGGTCGGGCGACACGGCTGGCGGATGGCGTCCCTCCTCTCTACCCTCCCCCTCCCGCCGCCACCGGTGACGGCTGCCCCCTCGGCCCGTCACCCGCACTCGCGGTGACCGTCCTCGGCGCGATCTCCCAGGGCCGACTTCGCCTGGCGCCCTCCTCCCTCCCGCCTCCGGCGCGCATCCCGGCCCCCGGGCCCGCGGGCGCCCCTGTCGCCGGGGTTTTGCCTGTCGGGGCTGTGCGCGCGTCGTGCCCTTCTCGGGGCTTCGGGCCCGCGGCGGCGTCGCGCGCCCGCCGCCCCGGCCTCTCCCTGGATCGCGCTCTTCCCTCTCCCTCCCTCGCGCGCCCCCTCTGCCGTTACTCGGCCCCCCCACCGGCGCGCGTGCGCAGTCCGCCTCCCGTCGGGAGAGTGCGCCACAAGGGCTCCTGCGCTCTCACCCCCATCTCCAGGCTTTGCCTCCCCCTCCTTCTCGCCCATTCCATGACTTTCTGCCCCCATTGCGAGCGAGTCGGTCCACCATCTCCTTTCCCTTCTAGCAGGAGCAAGTAGGTGGGAATTATTGCCCACCCACCAAAGGGACTAGACATTGTGTTCCTGGTCCCACAACTCATCATAAAGAGGCCGTTATAGTTCCCATCAGGAGCCGTAGGTAGGGGACTGCGTGTCCGGGAGCACCAGAGGCTCTTCGGTGGGAGTGCGCCCCCAGGGTCTTTGGGGGGTTCCGTGGCCTCAGAATGTGAGCGCCCTCCCATCCTCCCCGCCCCCCTTCGCCGGAGATCTTCCAGTTACATAAGTGGAGTGGGACATAGTATGTAACCGGCTCCGATGGTCCTGGAGCGCGCCCCGCTCGAGATCATCATTACCAGATGGGGCAAGTTCATTGCATTGCTGTGGTTCCTGTCAGTTACCCCTGAAAGTTTATTTCCTTTTTAGTTTGGTTATAACTGAATCACCCAAACTGAAACTCAGGTGACTTTTTCGCGGTGTGGCAATGTTTCTGTGGATTTTGCCCCGAAGACTTATTGTCATCGTAAAGAGTCTAAAAAAAACTGCTTTCACCGAGAAGACCGTTGATGACCTTGCTAAGTGGACCCGAGGCTGGGAAAGCTTGCTCTGGAATACCTACCTCTGTGGTGGTCGCCTGTGTTGTGAGTGTGTTCGTTGTGGATTGGTCACAGCAGAAATGGGCTCCACCACAAAAGTGATATTCCTGACTCATGGTCAGGCAGCTGTGTGCTTTTTGTTGTTTTTCCAGGAACAGGAATGGACTCTGCAGAGCCATTCACACGTTGTGTCTCTGTCGTGTGGGATCAGTACCCCAAATTGTGAGATGGTAGGCTCGAATTCAGGGGGGTGGTTGGTGATGGTGGAAGCAAATCTAGCAGCGCGTGATGCCAAGTGGCTTAGACTTTGGAAGACTCTCACAAGTTTTAGGTGTTTTGTTATACTAGAAAAATGAAGCTTATTTGTGCCATAGTAGTAAAATTCACTGTTGTTAATGGGCAGTTATTACTTGCGGAGAGATTTGGGGTTCGTGGCCAGAATTTTCATTTGGATCTCAGCGATTTCAGTTAACAAGATTAAGCTGGCCTCTTGGGTATTTTGAAACATGCTGGGTCCTTATGAAAACAAAAACAGCGTCTGGGTTTTTTAGGTGTTTTAGGAATTTCCACCAGGGATTTAGGGAATAGGCTTATTTATGGGCTTTTTAGGACTTCTTTTTCAAACTGCAGCCAAAGACACGGAAGAATCAGTAGAGTATAGTTGGTTAAATAAGTTGCCACAAGATACCGATGTGTGGCATGTCAGCTTCGTGGCTGATCACTGAGGTACATTCCTATCCACACACACAGACACACAAAGATTCCAGGGTTTGTGCATCTGAGCCTCTGACGTGACAGGATGAGGACTCTGTTTTGTTTTGCATCATTGGCAATGCGCTTGCCTCCCCGGCTGCCCCTCCAGTTAGCTGCTCATCATACCCCTAGCCTTCTAAACAGCGCAGGCAGCTTCCAGAGTATAATGTCTCTGAAAAGTGCCTGGTGGCATCTGAAGTCAGAATATTCCAACAGCTTGATTCTACGGGGCTTTTTTTTTTTTTTTTGCTATTAGGAGCCTATCGCACTGTCCTATTTCTTGTTGTTACAAATGTGCCTGGAATGCTTTAAACCTAGAGTAGCAAGTCTTTATTTCACCTGATAGAGCGCGATGTACTCAAACCCTACTCCCACTTTTGTGCTGTTCCCCTATTGGGAGGGTTAGGATACAATTTTGCATTCTATTTGCAGTCTCCAGCTAGAGTCATTGTTTCTTCTTTGCTCTGTCTGTGTAGCCAAATCTAGAGGGCGGGGAGGCCGACTGCTGAGTTTGGCCAGATAAGTCCCATATGTGGATGCACGTAGAATGAGAAGAGAAGAAGTAAAATTGTTAGTTCCTTACTCCAGCTCTGCCTCCACCGCTAATGGATCTGCCTGGCACTATTTGCGTGATAAATGTGCGTCCTGGAACCTGTAATCTTTTCAAAAGGTGACTGTCAGTAGACATCTTTTAATCGGCTAAGAGCAGTTTGTCCTAGGCTGCCTGAGTTCTCTGCGAGAATACCTACCTATGCGGTGGTCGTCAGGAGAAAATCACAGAAAACATTTGTAGTAACTACAGTTGACTTTTGAATGATGCAGAGATTAGGGGCCCCGACCCCCACCCGAAATGCAGTTGAAAATCCGCATACAACTTTTGACTCCCCCAGAATTTAGCTACTAATAGCCTAGTGGTGACCGGAAGCCTCACCGTTAACGTAAAGAGTTGATTAACATTTTGTATGTTATGTGTATCTTATACCGTATATGTGTATCTTATACCGTATTTTTACAACACAGACAAATAAAGAAGACGTTTATTAAGAAAATCACAGGGAAGAGAGAATACATTTACAGGACTGGACCCAAAAAAATCTGCACATAAGTGGACCCGCACAGTTCAAACCTGTGTTATTCAAGGATCAGCTGTAGTGTCCGGAGCGTTTTAAGTGTACGGGATTGGAGGGATGGGGGGAGCCCAGTCCTTGACTGGTGGTGAGTCTCAGGGAGTATGGCAGGACACCTGCTTGTTGTCACCCCCCTCTACTTCGGTGACATGCGTGCAGACCAGCCTTCTGTGGCTGGCACACCCAACCTTTTTTCTTTGCTAGAGCGTTATTGCTGCTCCAACAGAAGGACCTTCTCCAGCCAAACTGCCGTTGTCACCACTGGGCCTTTACCTCGTATCCAGCAGGACAGACGTAAATGGGTTCCTCTTCCTTGGGCTCGCTTACACAAAAGTTAGGCTCTTCGGCCTTTATCTGTTCTCTTCTGCCTTTCTCTTGCAAGGACTTTCTTCTTTTTGAAATCTTGATTGGCATGCCATTACTAAATACTTGGTTCTATCATTTTTGATGGTAGGTAATGGTGTTCGGGGGGGGAACTGAGTGGGAATTTCCTGGCAGGCAGGGCACCCCCACTCCCGTATCAAAGGAGGGGTGGCCATTCTACTCATGAATAAAGCCTTGGCCTTTATAACTTCTTCAAGGCACACTTATGTTGGGTCTGCTGGCATAGGAAGGTGTCCTCACCGTGGCGGTTTTGCAGTTACTACAGATGTCTGAGCTGTCAGGATCGAGCCTTAGGAAGGGTTCACTTGTCTTCCTCGCCTCGGAGCTGGGGCCATCATATACATGCACCTGCAAATTACTGCTTTATTGGGTGTTTGCCTTACTGCTTTCATTTGCTGGCTCTTTTTTTCCCCATTAGAAATAGTGAGTTAATCAAAGATCTTAAAATTTTAGAACTGAAAGGAACTTTAGTCCAGCTTCCTCAGTTTACAAGTAAAAAACAAATTGTGGCTGTGAGAAGTTGTGGCTTTGCCGGGGCCTCCCAACCAGGATACCAGTTTGATTTTTATTATATAGCTGAGTAGTACTGTTACCTTGACTTCTGGATTTCAAAACATTCTGTGACTCGACTATTTAAGGGAATTGTAAGGCCTCACTGCACCTCGACAGATAATTCTAGGTATTATCCTGGTAGTTATAGACCAGAGGTAAGAGACTTGGTTGGTGTTGCCCTTCCTCTGGGTTTAATTACATGAGTGATCGTTTGTGTGAATAGTCTCCAGGTTGTATACTCTAGGCTTTTTTAGCCTAAAGATAAAAGTGCTGCTCTTGGGCCAGTAAGGGTACCAGAGATTAGCTAATAGTTTGGGTTTTAACAAGGAAATGATGGTTATCTTGATGAAAAAAATGTAATGACAGAAGTCTTTGGATATGTTCAAAATCAAAACAGAAATTGTCGAACTAATAACATAGTTTGTTGAACATCGCGATTTACTGATCTGAGAGGCTTGACAGGGATCACTCTGAAGTGCACGTGCGTATTTTGGAGGAGGGTTTTGGATCTCCCAGGGTGCTTGGTTGGTGCTGATCGATCTCTCTCTCTCTCTCTCTCTCTCTCTCTCTTTCTCTCTCTCTCTCGATCTCTCTCTCTCGGTTCAAGCTCCTTTAAGTGATGTTACAGCAGCTCATTTCAAATTCAGCTGCTTGAAAAAGAAGGGACACTTTGCCTCTGGATTTTGCATGTTCTTTTTGGGATGACATTTTGATGTTGCATGTTCTCTTGAACATGTGTCCTCTCCCTGAGTATTTCTGTATGACATAGTGCAAGAAATACTTACTGGGGATCACCACTAACAGTATACTTTATAGTGTTGAAGTGTCCTCAGAGGCGACAAGACTTGTGATAGTGTTGATTCTAACACACATGAATCTTTATTTTAGTAATGTGTGTTATGTGCTGGTAATCGGTTTATCCTTCGTTTCTAGTAGGTAAGCTGGGAAACAGTATAGTACTTTGTCTATATGTTTATCTTCAGAATGTCCCAAATAGCCCTGGGAAAAAGGTCGTGCAGCACAATGGGGGCTTTCAACTTACGATTTTCTTTGTTTTAGGCTCCATAAAAATACAGACTCACCAGTTCCTGCTTTGATGTGACATGTGACTCCCCAGAATACATCTTGCTTCTGTAGACCAGCTCCAACAGGATTCCATGGTAGCTGGAATGTTAGGGCTCAGGTAAGTAACCTTCCTTTTTTTTTTTTTAGTATATGTCCTGGTTTGGCCATCTGTTTTTAAAAACAAAAACAAAAACAAAAAAAACAAAAAAATAAAACAAGGAAAAAATACAAGATGTACTACTCTTGGACAGTATAAAAGTACCCCAAAGACTAAAGATATAACTGTGCCAAACTGTGCCATATAATAAAAAAAAGTCACTTCCCTGAGCCCTGAAAGGTCAGTTTGGGTAGGGTTACTTGGTAGCCACAGCGTGATCTGGGGGCGGGTGTCAGATTAGAGCCGGAACTGGTGATCTGCAACTTCAGTTCACCTTGAAGCAGATCAGCTGAGCTGAGAGCCCTTTGACTGAGCTCTTCACCTGCCACCGCTGCTGTCGCCTAGCGGTCTTCAGCGTGGTGCTTTTTGTGCTTTGGTCCTGGGTAAACGACTTCCTGGTCAGTGTTAGTGCGCAGTGGGAAAACATGTTCAGTTATGGGAACTGGTGAGTGGTCCCCTAGAAGGCCAGCCTCCGGAAAGCTGTCACAGGGCAGCAGAGCCCAAGGCTAGTAGGGTGTGCTTGCTGAGCTCCTCCCACGGGAACTGAAGAGAGCACCCGGGCATGGGTCTGGCTCTTGAGACTCTAGAGCAGAATGAATGCCTTTTGAAAAGCTGAGGATCCAAGCCACGCGAGGTCTGACGTGCAGGTGCTCTATCAGCCACACTTTGGGCTCCTTTGGCGCCATGGTGTGGACTTCAGATTTGTAAAAATGAGTGGTTCCTTAATTTCTCAACTGTCAGGCTCAGTATCTCAAGCTTTTTTAAAATCAGTGTTCACTCCCCGTTTGATATTTTGACACCTGGATTTCAAACATTCCATGTGGTAAGGCAGATCATACTACTTGAATTTTTCCTTTCCGTTCCTTAGGGAAAAAAAATGTGAGTTTACACATACGCTTCCATTGTGATGCCAGCTGAGACCCCCAAGTAGCACTTTGTTGTGGCTCTCTGGTAGTTTCGGACGCCTCAGTCTAAAGCTTTGTGGACATCCATAACGTGGCCTGTTTGGGGACTGTGTAAAGGGTCAGGGCTTTGGTGGAGAGTAGAAGGTATGAAGGAAGTGAAGAACACTGCACTGCCTCCAGGTCCCACATTTGTTCCGCTCCTGATCCTGTGACTCAGATTGTCATTTCTCCTTTACTGCCTGCGGGGTGTGCTCTGGGCCCTGCTGACAGGACGTTCTTTGTACGCCACGCATTTGTGCTGGTGGGAGTTGTGTGGCTGGCGCTTTGTGCATTGTCTCAGAAATTGTGTGGACTAAATGTAATATGGGCGCTGAATGGGTTTCCTCTGGTGGATGTTAGGCCTGGGGGTGGTTTATGTTTTTAATAGTCTTTTTCTCAGATTATGAATGGATTTTATAAAACAGGCAGTGGTCACTCTGTCTAGTTTCTTCTAAGAAATGTAAAAAATACCTCTTATTACTTATGAGTGGGAAAGACACAGCCATTTGAGCTTCAAGAAACTTTGAAGGGAATTCTCTAAGGACAGAACCTGTGTTTAGTAGATAAGTGTTTGATATCTTGCTATTTTCCTTCTCCTTTTTTAAGAAATTGTAAAAATAACGCATGCTTTTATAGAAAACAAACGATTTTGTTTAAAAAAAATTTTTTTTTGTTTATTTTTGAGACCGAGAGAGACAGAGCACGAGTAGGGGAGGGGCAGAGAGAGAGGGAGACACAGAATCTTAAACAGGCTCCAGGCTCTGAGCTGTCAGCACAGAACCTGACGCAGGGCTCAAACCCACGAACTGTGTGATCATGACCTGAGCCGAAGTTGGACGCTTAACCGACTGAGCCACCCAGGTGCCCCAACAAACCGTTTTAAAGCCTACCGTGTAAAAAGATGAAAACTCCCCATTCCTCACCGTGCTCACTACCCAGAGTAACCACTGTGAATGTAGACGCTTCTGAGTCTTCTCAGGCTACACAGATAGGCGCTCTGCGTTTTTAACAGAATGAGGATGATCTACATATTCTGCATCTATCCAAATCCATGTGATCCGTTTCTCTCTGCCTCATTTCTGTTAAATAGCAGTGTGATCCGGTGCCAACTTACGGTCACGCGTTGCCCCCTGTTGGTTTTCCTACTGGTTTGCTATTAAAGATACTACTGGCTTGAACTTCCCCGCGTGCCACTCTTTTTGAAGAATGGCTACCTAGGCTTTGAATTGCTGATGGGTACCCCCGCATTGCCTTCCAAAATGGCTGTCCCTGTTCTCATGACAGTCTGACAAAGTACCACTTCCTATACCCTCCCAGAATTGGATGCCCATCTTTTAAATTTGTGCTCCTTGGGGGCGCCTGGGTGGCTTAGTCGGTTAAGCGTCCGACTTTTGCTTAGGTCATGATCTCGCGGTTCGTGGGTTCGAGCCCCGCGTCGGGCTCTGTGCTGACTGCCAGCTCAGAGTCTGGAGCCTATTTCAGAGTCTGTATCTCCCTCTCTCTCTGACCCTCCCCTGCTCATGCTGTCTCTCTCTCTCTCTCTCTCTCTCTCTCTCTCTCTCTCTCTCTCTCTCTCTCCCCCCCCCCCCTAGAAATTAAAAAAAAAAAAATTTAAATTTGTGCTCCTCGGGTTATTACTGAGGCAGAACCGCAGTAATCATCAGCCATTTGTATTTGGTCTTTGTGAATTGCCTATTCATGTTCTGCATTCATTCTTCTATCAGGATATTTCTTTTACGTTGATTTGTAAGAACTTGTAATGTATTAAGGATATTCTTTTGTCATTGTGCAGATGTTTTTCCTACTTTGTCATATGTCTTTTGATTCTGCTTGTCTTTTTGCTGTATACAGTTTCTGTTACGATTTCTTTTGATTTTGTACTTAGAACGTCCTTTCCTACTTTAAGAAATGTGTCTATATTCATCTATATATTTTTTATTCCTAAAAAACGTGACGTACTGTATTGATATATACAAAAGAGTCTTATAGGTGAGTTGTCCCATGTTTTTCATATGGTGATTAAAATGCCTGGTTTTATATTGAACTTGGGGAAGGGATGAGATCTAGAGCCCACCTAGCCACTTGTGTCATAGCCGTTTGGTGATTCAGTCGGTCATCTTGTCTTCACCTTTATCATGTCGATTTCAAGTAAACAAACATCTTGTACATTTTTCTTTCTGAAGTTTTTCTTTGTGAGACTTGATGGCAAGCCTCTCAGCAGATAATCATTTATTCATTCATCCAACAAATATTTGAGCCCCTGATTCAAGGCATGGGCAGTATTGGGCCCTGCAAGTGCCCCTTCTCCTTGACGTGGGGCAGGGCTACAGGGGTGGCAGTGCCAGTGGCAGTGACTGCAGTGCTCATTCCTGAAGACTCGAAAGGACAGTGGATCTTCACAAAGTAGGTTTTGGATAAACTAGGAAGAACCCAGAGGGTGTGTGTGTGTGTGTGTGTGTGCGTGTGTGTGTGTGTGTGTGTTTGTGTTTTAAATTCTGACATAGAAGTTAGAGCTTAGGGTAGGACAGAACCATAAGCATGGTTTGTTTTCTGTCTCATGTAATTGCAGGCTGATTTTTGTCTTGAATTATGATGAGGGCTTTTTGCTTTTGAAACAGTTCTATATTCAGCTATCTCGGTTGTGATGGAATAAAAGTTGTGTACTGATAAAAATGGTAATTTTCTTCTATGATGATTTTGAAGCATTTCTGTAATAGCTGATAAAAATAAAGACAGGGTTTTGGTGAATATATTCTTAGGGGGAAAAGTGTACTTCTTTGCAGCTTGCATCATTTAAATCTAATAAATAACCTTAAAACTGAAGTGGAATCCTGGTTTGGAATGAGAAATAATTTTTACTTAGAGAAGGGATATGAATGACTTATGATTAAGGAAAAGGCTTCTTGTATGAGGCTGTTTTTTAAATGAATTTTAAAAATAGGTGTAAGATACAGAATGAGAAAGGTTGTGTGAAAGGTTATATGGTTAAAGAGCTCCTTGCCACCCTGTCCCCAGATACTCATTTCTCTCTTTGGAGGCAGCCGTCGTTCCCCGTTGTTTCTTATTAATCTGCGAGTATGGGGGCGCCTGGGTGGCTTAGTCGGTTAAGCGTCCGACTTTCGCTTAGGTCATGATCTCGCGGTTCGTGGGTTCGAGCCCCGCGTCGGGCTCTGTGCTGACTGCCAGCTCGGAGCCTGGAGCCTGTTTCAGTCTGTGACTCCCTCTCTCTCTGACCCTCCCCTGCTCACGCTGTCTCTCTCTCTCCTAGAAATAAATAAAAATATTAAAAAAAAAATCTGCGAGTATGTACATGTATATGTGTGCGTGCGCAGTTTTTAAATTGTGGTAAAATATACAGAACAGAAAGTTTGCCATCTTAGCCATTTTTAAGTGGACACTTCTGTGACACTGAGTACCTTCCTGTGCAGCCACCCCCGTTATGTATCTCCTGTGCATCTCCAGGACCCTTTTTGTCTTGCAAAACGGAAACCATCTCCTTTAAACCTCGGCTCCCTAGAACTCCCTACCGTCCCTTTCCCAGCCCCTGGCAGCTACCCTTCTCCTTTCTGTTTCTATGAAATTGACTATTCTAGATACCTCATATTATTAAATATTTTATAGTTGTGTTTATATATTTTGTGGGGGTATACACACAAATAAGGGTGTGTGTATGTGTGTGTTTACACAAACAGTGAAATGCCGTGCACATTTCCAAAATTTGCTCTTTTTAGTGAATGTGTCTTGGAGATTGGTTGATACCAGTTTCTGTAGAACCATATCATTCTTTTTAAGGGTTGCTTTACTAGTATAGAGGAAATTCCTGGAGGTGGGGCTTGCTGGGTCAAGGGGGATATGCATTTGAAACTTGGAGAGAGATTGCTAAATCAAGGGGGAGTGACTTTTTAATTGCATAGTTTTAAAAGGCTACGTAGGAGATGAGCACAAGAATTTATGTCTGCAGTGCTGTTTGTAGAGACTGGAGAACTGTTAATTAGGCTAGGAAAAAATACTTTTTAGAAGTTAGCACTAGAAAGCAAAACTTTGGAAGCTTCCATTTCGTCAGACGTGACCTTATGTGAGCTGAGCCTGTGAGACAGGACCCTTTACTTGGCAAAGGGAACTTTAGCCCGTTCTCATTTGTGAATATTGAAGAAAATGGAGCATTTTTATTTTGCTACTAAGTTGCAGTGGCCCCTTGGGACTCAGAGTTAGTCTCCTGAAGCTGCGGGCCTTCGGTCCCCCTTGTACGGGAAGTATATGCATAAGGGGCGTCCTGGAAGCGTTCGGCCCCAGGTTGCTGTTGCTTCATTTCTCTTTGACTCTTGTGTTCTTTATAGAGCAGCACTTGATTAATTTACCCTATACCAACTGAGTGTTTGTTAGGTGTCACTTACTGTACCAGACGGTACAGACTGCCCCTGTCCTCAGTGATCCTCTGATCCAAAAGAAGATACAAATAGGCAAACAGACCGTTATTTACAAGGGGCCAAATACTATGATGGAGGAGTGCTAACCACCGAGGGAACACACCAGTGTTAGGGCTCGCCTAGACTTAAAAGTGAGGTCAGGGAGGAGGACTTCTTTGAAAAGTGACCTCCACAACCTGAACCATAAGGCAACATTAGCTAGTCTGGGAGAAGGTGGAAGGTGTGAGTGGGGGAGAGACCAGCATGTACAGAGGCTCAGACAGGAGAGAACTGTTGGGCTGGGCCTGGGGCGTTTGGAGTACAGAGATGAGACAGGTGCAGCAGGCCAGGCCTGAGGGCCAGGAGCAGTTTGTTTGCAGAGTGTGCTGGTAGGAAATCAGACCCACCTCACCAGCTGTGCCAAGTAGGCTCTGCTCTCCTTCTAAGTTACATCACATTCCGAGATGTTCCCACGCCCCCCAAGGCAATGTAAGGAGCTCTGGCCATCCGTCCTGTCCCCTTTCCATCCGCACGGCTCTGGAGGCCATCTGCCCTGAGCTGGTTTCCCACCCACCCATCAGGGCCCAGGGCTCTCACTTCAGGTCTCTTTATGGAACCTTCCTTCCCTTTACTTCTGCCGCAGGAGACCCATGAGGAGAGGGCTTCCCCCTTCTCCAGCACACTTCGTTCTCTGATAGTCCTGAGAGGAGGGCAGCAGGTTGCGTGGTGTGAGAGTCCCCTCTGATGCCAAACTCACTGCTTAGTTCTTCTGATTATTTATTTATTTATTTTTTACCAAGACTTTCATGGGGAAGAAAGCAGCACGTAATCAAGCTCACTCTGTCTTGTCAAGGGCCAGGTCCACCCTGATGAGCCACCATGGACGCACTGCTGTAATCCCCACAAGCCTGAGCTCAGGAGGCTGGATCAGAGCCCTCTTTACCTCTTCTCTGTGCGGCTACTCCTCTGCCCTCCCTTAGGCCGTCCTGACCCTTCCGTCCTTGAGCTCTTGCCTTCCTGCACTCCTCCCTGCCCTCTTCCTCCCCAGCCTCTGCGCTCTGTGCTGAGGCGTCAGCTACTCAGGTGCTTTCCGCTTGGACCTCGGGAAGGTTAGAGTCTGCCCTGTTCACATCAGCCTCCTTTATGGGACTCCATGTGACGGCTCCCATGGAATCCCAGGCCCGGTTGTACTTGCTTGCCCTGCTTCCCTGAGGTGGCCTGCCCTCTGCTTTATGCTGTGTTACACGTGATCGTATATCACGTTCAAAGCTGTTCTTACAGGTTTGCAGGAGGTGATCCTACTGGATGTAACGTTCCGCAGCTCGCTCTTTTCACTCAGCACTTGGCTTTTGAGTTGGGTCCATGTTGCTCTGTACAGACCTTCATTCAATATGTCTCCCTGTGCTGTAGAAACATCTTTACAACAGAAGCCCCACCAGAGCCCAGAGGGAGAATGGAATTTAGAGAAACGGGGATTGACATCTGGTTTATGTTTACATCCTTTGGTCCTATTAACCAAGAAGATATTTTTATTTCTTTGTTTGTGAAAGCTTTCCACACAAAAAAAGGCATCCATTTTCTAGATTTATTAATAGGGCAGTCCAAAGGTTTTATTTTTAGATTTGAAAGAAAGCAAAGCAGGCTTCTGATACACACGTTTCCCTTTGTTCCCGTCTTCTTGCAGCATTCCACATTGCTGCTAAAACACAGACTTGAGCACTTTAAAGCACGAGCTAACCTTCTCTACATACGGATTATTTTTGAAAATATTAAAGTATTTTGGTTTTTCTGGGGCCTCTAGCGGTACTCAAGTTCTGACAGTACTTTGATAAGTTATATTTAAAATTTGCCTATACATGTTTAATAATATAGTTTTAAAATACAAATTTCTGTGTGTTTCTGGTTTTTGTGTTTTTGTAAACAGCAGAAGGTATCGGTCCATATTAAGTACTAATTTGCTCTAATATTTTCAGCTGTTTTTGGAATTACACTTGGCAAAAAAAACCAAACGTCTGCAGTTGTGACAGTTTGTCTTTTTGTTCCACTTAACTCCAGAGTAAATAATTCTAGTGAATTTTTTTCTAGGCTCATAAGAACACGGGAATGATTAAAGTCGTCATAATACTTAAAGGAGTTAGGGGAAATTGAAAGGTCTTTAAGTGGTCACCGTATAAAAAATGTTAGTGTAGCTTGTAAGCAGCTGTCTCAAATTGCTTAGCCACTCTTCTCAGTTGCTTAAGACTAACAAAAATGTAGTATATATTAAACTCTTTATTTTTTAGTTCCACAAGTAAATTATCGTTGTAGAAAATGCATGTGGAAATCACTCTGGAAATTCCACCACGCGGAGAAAACTGCTCTTACCGTTTGGTCTGTATGTTCCTAGACCAAGGGTTCTGACTCAGGGTTGAAAATCCACGGGTTTCATGACCTTGGATGGGAAAAAGACTTCATCTTGATCTTCACTAACCTCTCACTGAAAATTCCGTTTTCCTTCGATGACAAATGTAGGCCACAGACCATGGTAGTATTAGGTGAACCTGGGACTTTGTCACCAGGAGAGATGAAAGATGCTTTCTTACCACATTACAGTCACAGATATTTTGGAAACCTCGTTTGTCCTTATCATACTTCAAACTTAGGGTAGTTATTAGACCTAGTTGTTTAATGGTTTCCTAAAGAAGCACAGAATACTCTAGCACCATCTCGATGTGCGTTATTCGTCAGTTTCTATGCATTTAATTTTATGCATTTCAAAACATTCTTCTGAGGAGGGTTCCAGAGAGCCAGAAGGGCTGGTGGCGGTAGGAGGTTCAGAACACCCAGTGTGTCCAGTGCATCACGCCACGCAACTACAGGTGTCAGACCCGCCAGGCCTGGAGTAATCAGTGTGGGGGGGAAGCGTAAAGAAAGCCCTAGAGCACAAGTGCCAGAAAGGGAGACAAAATGACATTTAAAGCTTACTTCAGACTATTCTGCCAAATATTTTTATGAACCCATTTAGTGTTTTTACAGAATCCATGCAGAGTGAAATGCAGCTAAAACTGTTTAAGAATACTTAATACCACATAAATTTCTTGATAAATACAGTCTAAAAGTTACCTTTGCTGTTGGCCTTTTAAACATTCTCCTTGGGCTGCCTGGGTGGCTCAGTCGGTTAAGCATCCGACTTTGGCTCGGGACATGATCTCACAGTTTGGGAGTTCAAGCCCCGCATCAGGATCCGTGCTGACAGCTCGGAGCCTGGAGCCTGCTTTGGATTCTGTGTCTCTCTCTCTCTCTCTGCTCCTCCTCCATTTGCACTCTGTCTCTCCCTCAAAAATAAACATTAAAAAAATTCTTCTAGCGTCTTCCTTATGCACCCTTGTGTATATATACATATTGTTTTAAATAAATGGGATCATATCATAAATGTACTGTTATAACTTGCCTTCTTTTCTCAGTGATATGTTGTAGGTATCTGTCCGTGTCAGTAAAAGTAGATTGATAACACCACCTTTCTCTAAGGTGAAAATAACTTGACTTATAATTTATTATAATTACGCTAATTTACTAATTATAAAAATAATATCAGTTCAATGGATAATTTTTTAGAAAATAAAGAGGAAAATTAAGAATTGCTCATAAACCTGGCATCTCCAAATAACGTCTGGATAATGTCTTCACACCATCATTTTTGATGATCACATGACATTTCATTGACGCCTGTGCCTTGATTTAATTTGGGACATATCCATTGTTTATTCGCTGGGTTCAGCTGTGTGCTGATGATTCCACTCTGTTTTTGCCTCTCTAGCCTCCCTCTTGAGCCCCACATTGGATGGCCTCTTCAGTACTTCCACTTGAGTTCCTCATAGACATTTAAAACTTAACAAGTCCCAAACAGTTCCCTTGCTTCCCCACGCCCTTCAAATCTGCTCTTCCTCCTGTCTTTTCTAAAAATTTTTTAATGTTTATTTTTGAGAGAGACAAGAGACAGAGCGTGAGCAGGGAAGGGGCAGAGAGAGGGGACACAGAATCTGAAGCAGCTCCAGGCTCTGAGCTGTCAGCACAGAGGCCGACGCGGGGCTCAAACCCATGAACTGTGAGATGGTTAGCCGAAGCCGGACGCTTAGCCCACCAAGCCACTCAGGCGCCCCTTCCTCTTGTCTTTTCCATCCCAGTAAATCGCATCAGTATCCATCGGTCAGTGGTGCAGACTTCCAGGAGTTGTGCTTTGATTCTGCCCTTTCCCTTACTAGCAACTCCTGTGAGCGTTCACGTTTGAAATGCGCCTCGCGGCCGCTTCGCACCGCCCTAGTGCTAAGGCCTCAGTCCAAGCCACAAGTCACCTCGGTGGATGAAGCAGGACTCTGGGTGACATTGAACAGCTTCCTCACTGACACTCATGAAGCACCACACATTTCATAGGACTATTTGTTATACTGACACTCAATTCTGAATGATAGGATTGTTCCATATTTAGTAACTTTGTCATCTGGCCGATACAGTTCAGTTTAAATACTGAATTCCTTGCTGCTCCATGCTAAAGGATCTGCACTTCGTCAGGCTGTCCTCCGGCCGCCCATCCCATGGTGGAGTTAGGTGTCTGCGGTGCCTCAGGCACTGTAGTAGGCAGGCTGAGACAGATTGGTACCTTTCTTCGCAGAACTTAAGTTTGGCGGGAGAAACAGACTTAAATAACTCACAAGTGATTATGTAATTATAGCAGGTTAAGTGCTCTGAAGGATGAGTGGCGTGGGGGGAGGGGGGTGGTTACTCACCATGCTCACAAGTGACAAGTGACGGGGGAACAGTTAAGCCTTGGGAGGGATAAGGAAACCGGTGCTAGGGAGGCAGTGCCGAAGCCAAGAATTGAGGGGTGAACAGAAGTGGGCAAGACACAGAGTGGAGGAGGGCTTTCCCAACTGAAAGGAGCATGTGTGACGGCCCCGAGCCTGGCAGGAGCTTAGCCCACTAAGGCCCTCATGCAGCCCTGTGCGGCCCTGTGCAGCCCTGTGCGGCTGGAGCAGAGTTGGGGGTGGGGTGGGTGACAGTGATGCAGGCAGAGAGGTTGATGGGCTGGGTGCAGGGTTTTTCATGTTAATGTCGGAGCAATAGGAAACTGTTGCAGGGTTAGGTTGTTTGGGGTTTGAGTTTTTATCAAAATATTACAGCCGCTAACTAACGATACAACTCCTCAGAAGAGGTTAGGGTGAAAACAACAGCCTACCCCTCCCCCTTCCTGTTCCACAACCCAGATATGACCGACAGCTTTTAACTGTTTCTACTTTCACTTTCTTTGATGGTTACCTTCAAAATTAAATCATATGGTTATACATCTTTCTTGATTTACCAACTTCGGGGAATTATATTAACTGCCTAAAATGAAAGAGAATGGCTTAGCTTACATCACCTCCCATATTGAGATTCACATTCACAATCTCTCTCTGACTCCAAACAGTGGTTCCTCTTCTGTCAGCTTGAAGCCATATGGCACTTCCCCTTAGGGTGAGGACGCTACTGACCCTGCTTTTCCTCCCACCTTTTCCCTGCTTTTACCTCCGAAAGCCATACTTGACCTGGGCACCTGGCCGGCTCGGTCGGGGGGGCATGCAACTCTTAATATTGGGGTTGTGAGTTCAAGCCCCAGAATCTCGAGTGTAGAGCTTATGTAAAAAAATACACATTAAAATAAAATAACCTATACTTGACCATATTGATTCATACAATTACTGACATTTGTGCTCTGCCCTACAACCGCATGCAGGTGGTGATAGATTAATTCTAAAGTTGAACACCTGTCAACATCCTTGACACTGTTACACATATGTGAATATTGTTACCCTGAGGCCAAGTCACAAATGCTAGGATTACATTTCCTTCTCTGTAGGTCTGGATTCACAGTTGCGAGGCCACTCAAAGGAGAATGACCAAGCAAGATAAAAGGGATTCTCCTTTCTTACACTCTCATCACCTGCTTAAAATCCTTGCCAGAATTTAACGTGCTTCATATTTGGACCTTGGCTTCCTTGTACAGATCTTTGTTTTTCCCACTGTTTCTGATTGTCATTTGCTCTTCCTTAGTAGTATTTCCTGGTCTTGTAAAATCTTTCCAGCCATGCTGTTTCTCTCCTGGAGTTCTGCGTCATCCTCTCTCCTGCCCCCCTTGCAGAGGCCTGTCCGCTCCGAGCTCCCTGTCCCCCTCCTGCAGTGTGGATGAGCCCTTGCCACCTGGCTCTTCTCTTCACTGAGCTCTCGGGGTGGAGCCACTGTTTCTCAGAAGCCATGTCTTTTACATGGTTTATTCCTTGTTTTCTGGAGTATGGCTTTAAATAACTTACTAAGATAGGGTGTGTGGGTAGTAAATTGTAATGGACATGCTTGTTCCTTAGCATATCCGTTCCCTCTTTCCCATTCCTAATAGAACCCTGATATCATTTACCTTTCTACCTCGCTCCCACCACCAGCAAGGATCCTTAAGTCGTTCCACACATTGCATTCCCTTGGCAACTGTTACTGTTTTTTAAATTTTTTAAAGAGAGAGTGAGTGTAAGCGGAGGAGAGGGGCAAAGGGGGGGAGGGAGGGAAGGAAGGAGGGAGGGAGAGAGGGAGAGGGGGGGGGGAGAGAGAGAGAGAGAGAGAGAGAGAGAGAGAGAGAGAGAGAGAATCCCAAGCAGGCTCCATGCTCAGCGTGGAGCCCACCCAGGGCCCGGTGCAGGGCTTGATCCCATGATCCTGGAATCATGACCCAAGCTGAAACCAAGAGTTGGACGCTTAACCGAGTGAGCCACCTACATGCCCTTTGGCAGCTGTTATTGATCCAGCTTAGACCTATGTTCTCAGTCCCCTCAGAATGAAGGGAAGGGCTTTGATGACATGTTCAGGGTAAACTGTCTTTCCCTCACTGGATGTAAATAAGATGCTGTTGGCAGCTCTGGTGTAACCTCAGACTGAGGGACCACGCCTGAGGACGGCACTTCCTCACCAAGGATGGTGGACCAGACGGACAGGAGGAACCTGCGGCCTGCCCCAGCTCTGGGCTTCCAGTTGGAGGAGAGAATACATCTTCTTATTGAGTAAGCCAGTTTGAGTAGGCTTCTCTGTTCCTTGCAGCCAAAAGCGTTATAACAGGCAAGTCTTCTGAGTCCCTGCACATTTGAAATGCCCTTCTGCTCTTCTACTCAATTGACTGAGCATAGAATTCCAAGTTGAAAATCATTTTCCCTCCTAATTTTGAAGGCATTGCTTCCATGGTCTTCTAGCATTCAAAGTCACTAATGGAAGAAACGTCTGATATCAGTCTGATTGTGGTTCTTTTGTAGGTGGCCTTCTTTTCTCTTCTTCCCTGGAAAATTTTTAGGATTTTTTTCTTTTTCTTTAGTGTCTTGAAATTTCATGATAATGTGTCTGCAGCTGTATCTTTTTCATTCATGGTGCTGGGGTCATTCAGTCAGAATACTTTGGCTATTGTCAACTCTTTTCTAAAAAATGTTTCATTTTTCCATTTTCTCTTTTTTATGGAGATTACTCTTAGCTTAATTTTGGACTTCTTATATTGGTCTTCTCTCTCAATCTTCTCTCATATTTTCTTTTTGTTTTCTTTCACTCTGAATTTTGGAAGGTCTCCTAGACTCTATTTCCATCCGTTCTGTTAAATTCTTTATTTCAGCCAAACCTTTTTTTCTACTTACTGTGAAGCCTGTATGCCCACTGCGTAGATTCAACAGTTGTTAACATTTTGACATATTTGCTTGGCCTGTTTAGATATGTGCATTTTTAATGGCGCCTGAGTGGCTTAGTCAGTTAAGTGTCCGACTCTTGATTTCAGCTCAGGTCCTGATCTCATGGTTCGTGGGATCGAGCCCTGTGTCGGGCTCTGCGCTGACAGTGTGCAGCCTGCTTGGGATTCTCTCCCCCCTTCTGTGCCCCTCGCCTGCTCATGTGTAGGTGTGCTCTCATAATAAATAAACGTAAGAAAAAGATATGTACATTTTTATATCTTTTTGCTGACCATTTGAAAGGAATTCTCAGACATCATGACATTTCATCCCTAAGTACTTCTGCATACATCTCCTCAAAGTAAGGATATTTTCCAGTATGACACAGTGCCCTTAGCACACCTAAAAACATTAACAGTTGTCTGATGTTATCATCAGACAGCCATTCTAAATTCTGATTTCTCCCCAATGTCTCTTATAGCTCTTTGGGAAGAGGGGATCTAGAGAGCAATTCAGATTTATACATTACATTGGAGTATGTTTCCGTTTTCTCTTTTAAGAAGAACAGCCTCCTCCCCACCTCCAGTCCACCTATGACATTGGCTTTATAAAACAACTAGCCCACTTGTTTTACTGAAAGGCCACACTCTAGATGTGTCCTTTTTCCTGTTTATCTTTCATATTGATTATAAGTGAGAGGTTAGATTTTGGGACTTACTTAGGCAAACATTTTGGGCAAGAGTATTTTGTATTAGTATCAAGTTGGGAGGCACACTCTGGTTATTTCTCCTGTGGCACCTGATGCTGTGCTTTAGCGCTCGGCTGAAGAAGCGGCCGGCTGCCAGGTCTCTCCATTGCAGGCGTGCAGCCGGCCTGTTGTAACTGATGAGTAATGCGGGGGGCACTTTGACACCGTACAAAGGTCCTGTTGCCCAACAACTCACCGACGATTCTAGCATTCGTTGATGATTCTTGCCTCAATCCATTACTTCACTGGCAGTTACGAGATAATGGATTTTCTGATTTTGTCATCTCTTCTACATTTAGTATTGGCATTCTTCTGTAAAGAACTTTCCCTTGTCAAGTAAGGGGGAACTATATTTCCTCCTAAAAAGATAGCATAAGTGCTAAATCTTTGCCTTTAATTACTAAATTAATTACTAAATTGCAGAGCAAGGAGTTTGTGTCATAGCCTCCCCCAGGTGGTGGCAAACTCTTCGCTGCTGTGTTTTCTCTGCTCTTTTATGTCAATACGGACTCATGGATTTTTATTGAATGTTTTGCAGTTCAGCCACAGTCACTATCTTTTTAATAAAATCATTCCGGATTTGGTCAGTGGGAGTCCCTTCATGCTGGCGCCTGTGTCCTCTTGCCGTACTCTTGTTACTTAGTCTTTGAGCGATCCTTTGCTTTCTGGCACAAGACATTCCATGTGTGCTTTTCCTGACCCAGAACTGGTTCCAAGAGCTCTGATTCTCTTTAGTGGAAGATGGTATTTAGGAGCCAAGCTTTGGGTGCTAGATGTGCTCATTCTTACTGGAGTGACATTCTGTCTAGGCTCTCTCAATGGACAAAGCTAAAAGATCACGCTGAAAACAATTCTTAAACTCATGAATACAAAATGATGTCTTTAATGGAAATTTAACATTTGAGAGTTTGTATTTATTTAACTTTTATTATATCCTTATATAGCAGCTGAAAATGTTAATTCCTAATGAACATACTTGTTTGTTTTATCGAGTAATATAGGTAGTTATAACATTATAATACCAATATTACTACTAACCTGCAGTCTCAAGGGCTGAAGAATCACAGGACAGAGTTCACAGCAACCACGGCAGCTGAAAACCAAGAGCAGAAATCCTGGAAAGCAGATAGCCACAGGCAGGGGGCCCAAATTCTTCATATAACTCTGCTAAATTCTAGCTAAGGCAAAAGAAATGAACAGAGATTTCAGATGTTGCCCACCATAGGGAAGACAGTTTGGAGTTTGAATTCTACTGAGTTGACTGCCTGTTAAATCTGTACTCTTCATTGCGAGATAACCGAATGCAGAGTCTGACAGTGTATCACTCACGATGTCTAGACATTTGAAAAAATAGGAGAATGTGACCCTTACTCAGTAGCAGGGGTAAGCAAATTGTTTTCTGTACATAGTAACTGTTTTAGTCTTTGCCAGCCATATAGTCTCTTAGAACTACACAACTCTGCTGTTGTAGTGTGAAAGCAGCCATAGACAGTACGTAAATGAATAGGCATGACCACATTCCAATAAAATTGTACTTACAAAGATAGGCAGTGAGTCAGATTGGACCTGCAGGTGATAGTTTGCCCACCCCTGTTCAAGAGAAAAGGCAATCAATGACCACCTACCCCAAGGTGACCCAGGTGTTGGAATTAACAGGATTTTATTTTATTATTTTTTAAATGTTTTTCATTTCCTTTATTTATTTTAGAGAGAGAGTGCATGTAATGTGGGGAAGGACAGAGAGGGAGGGAGAGATGCTGTCTCTCTGTCAAGCCCCTCACTGTCAGGCAGAGCCTGATGCAGGCCTCTATCTCAATGACTTGTGAGATCGTGATCTGAGCCAAAACCAAGAATTGGATGCTTAACCAACTGAGCCACCCAGGTACCCCTAGCAGAGAAGGATTTTAAAGCAGCTGTGGTAAACTGTGCTCAGGATGTAAAAGAAAATATGCTTGTAGAGGCGCCTGGGTGGCTCAGTCGGTTAAGCATCTGACTTCGGCTCACGTTATGATCTCCCGGTTCGTGGGTTTGAGCCCCGCATCGGGCTCTGCTGACGGCTAGCGCAGAACCTGGAACCTGCTTCAGATTCTGTGTCTCCCTCGCTCTCTGACACTTCCCTGCTCGTGCTGCCCTTCTCTCTCTCTCTCTCAGATGTAAATAAAAACATTTTTAAAAATTAAAAAGAAAAAAGAAAACATGCTTGTAATGAAAGGACAAACCAGTAGTCCCAAATCTACTCATATCAATAATTACATTAAATGAAAGTAGATTAGACATTTTAGTTAAATGACAGAGATTGTAGGCTGGATTAAAAAGCGAGGGCCGGCTATATGTTGTCTATAAGAGTAGCATTTTTTTAAGGTTATTTATTTTGAGAGAGAGAGTGAGCACACGCAGGTGCACACGTGCATATGGCAGGGGGAAGAGAGAGAAAGAGAATGAGAATCCCAAGCAGGCTCTGAGCTGTCAGTGCAGAGCCCAATGTGGGGCTCAATCCCATGAACCACGAGGTCATGCCCTGAGCCAAAATCAAGAGTTGAATACTTAACTGTCTGAGTCACCCAGGCACCCCCGTAGGAGAAGCAGTTTTAATATAAAGACACAGCTAGATTGAAAATAAAAGGATGGAAAACGATATACCGTGCAAACAGTAAGCATAGGAAAGCTGGAGTAGCAACACTACTATCAAAAAAAGAGACTTTAAAACAAAGGATATTACCAGAGATAAAGAGACACATACTTCATAATGAGCAAAGGGTCAGCTCATCAGGAATACATTAACAGTCATAAATGTGTATGTGCCTAATTATAAAGCTGCAAAATACATGAAGAAAAACTGACAGAATTGAAGCGAAAAAGACAAATTTCATAATCATACTTGGCAATTTTAATGCTCTTCTTTCAGTGATTGTTAGAACTAGACAAAAGAATTAGGATATAGATCTGAACGTTACCATCCATATTGACCTAATTGATATCTATAGAATAACACACTCAACAACTGCAGAACATGTAGTCTTTTCAGATGTACGTAATATAGTTCAACAGTGTAACATTTGCTGGACCATAAATAAGTCTCAATAAGTTTCAGAAGTTTGAAATCCTACAGATGTTCTTTGATCAGAATAGGATTAAGTTAGAAATCATAACAATAAGATCTAGAAGAAAACCCCCAACTATTTAAAAAATTAATACATTTCTGAATAGAAATAGAAATCAAAAGAAAAATTAGGGAAAATTTCAAGCAGTAGCAAATTACAATGAAAATAAAACATGTTAAGATTTATAGGATACAACTAAAGAAGTACTTAGAGGGAAGTTTATATGAGATGTGAATGGCCAAAGAATAGAGATAATAAAGCAAAAAGTTGGTTCTTTGAAAATATCAACAGATAATCCACTGGCCAGACTAATCAGGAAAAAAAGAGAAGTATGTAAGTTACCTACATGGGGCATAAAAGAGATGTTACTGAAGCCTCTTCAGATATTAAAAGGATTATAAGGGAATGTTATAAACAACTAAAGTTGGCAAATTGGATGAAATGGATAAATTCCTTGAAAACCAGGACATATCAAACTGACAGAATATGAAGTAGAAAATATTTAATAGCCCTTCATCTAGTAGAAATATTTAATTCATCGTCAGGGCGCCTGGCTGGCTCAGTCAGTAGAGCATGTGACTCTTGATCTTGGGGTTGTAGGTTCAAGCCCTACTTTGGGCGTGGAGCCTACTTAAAAAAAAAAAAAAAGATTCAATTCATTATTAGAAAATTTTCCCACAAAGAGAATTCTAGACCTAGATGGTTTCACTGGTCAATTTTACAGACATTTAAGAAAAAATACCAATTTTAACATAAACATTAGCTTTTAGAAGATAGAGGAGGAAGAAGAAACACTTCATAGTTTTATGAGTCCAGCATAACCCTGGTACCAAATCTTACAAAGATATTACATGAGAAGAAAATACAGACCGATATCCATCATGAACATAATGTAAAAATCTTAATAAAATATTAGCAAATCAAATCCATCAGTATATAAAAAGATAACGCATCACAACCAGGTGAGGTTTATCCCAGGAACACAAATATGATTTAACATTCAAAACCGGTCTGGGGCGTCTGGGTGGCTCAGTCGGTTAAGCGTCCGACTTCAGCTCAGGTCATGATCTCACGGTTCATGGGTTCAAGCCTTGCGTCGGGCTCTGTGCTGACAGCTAGCTGAGAGCCTGGAGCCTGTTTCAGAGCCTGTGTCTCCTCCTCTCTCTTACCCTCCCCTGCTCACGCTGTCTCTCTCTCTCAGCAATAAATAAAAAACATTAAAAAAAACATTCAAAACCAGTCTGTAATTCACCATATTAAGAGAAAAAAGGAGGGCGTTGCCTGGCTGACTCAGAAGAACATATGATTCTTGATCTTAGGGTTGTGAGTTCAAGCCCCATGTTGGGTATAGAGATTACTTAAATAAATAAAACCTTTTTGAAAAAGAGAATAAAGGAGAAAAAATATAATTATCTCAGTAAACATAGAAAAAACATTGACAAAATTCAGTGCCCATTCATAGTAGAAACTCACCAGATTGGAAATAGAAGAGAACTGTCTTATTTGATACAATGCATTTATGAAAGCTATAGGTAAACTATTTAATGGTAAATTATTGAACACGGTACCCCTAAAATCAGGAAAAAGGCAAAGATCTTCACTCTTTTTTTTTTTTTTAATGTTTTACTTATTTCTAGGAGAGAGAGAGAGAGACAACGTGAGCAGGGGAGGGTCAGAGAGAGAGGGAGTCACAGACTGAAACAGGCTCCAGGCTCTGAGCTGGCAGTCAGCACAGAGCCTGACGTGGGGCTCGAACCCACGAACCGCGAGATCATGACCTAAGCGAAAGTCGGACGCTTAACCCACTAAGCCACCCAGGTGCCCCAAAGATCTTCACTCTTAATACTTATGTTCAATATTGTACAAGAGATTTAGGCCAGTATAATAAGACAAGAAAAAAGATAAAAAGCATTAGTGTTAAAAGGAAATAAAACTGTTTCTTTTTGGCGGTAATATAGAAAACTTGAAAGTCTATAAAAGAAAGAAAGAAAAACTTTTACTAAAACTAAAAAGTGAATTCAGCAAGGCCTGAGGACACAAGGTCAATTATATAAAAATTAATTGGAAAGTGAAATTTATAATGCAGTACCTCTAGGAATAATTTAATGAAAGGTGTACAAGGTCTATACACTGAAACTGAAAAAGTTGCTCAAAGAAATTAATGACCTAAATAAATGGATATACTATGTTCATGGATTGAAAGAGTGATTGATCTTTGCAATGTTAGTTCCCCCATATTGATCTGTAGATTAAACATAATTCCAGTCATAACTAAAGGCTTTTTTGTAGAAATTGACAAGCCAATTCTAAAATGTATGTGGAGGGGCGCCTGGGTGGCTCAGTCGGTTAAACATCCGACTTCGGGTCAGGTCATGATCTCATGGTTTGTGGGTTCGAGCCCCGCATCGGGCTCTGTGCTGACAGCCAGCTCAGAGCCTGGAGCCTGTTTCAGAGTCTGTATCTCCCTCTCTCTCTGACCCTGCTCACGCTGTCTCTCTCTCTCTCTCTCCTAGAAATAAATAAAAATATTAAAAAAAAAATGCATATGGAAATGCAAAGTACCTAGAACATTCAAAGCAGTCTTGAAAAAGAACAAAATTGGAGCATTTATAGTACCTGATTTTGATTTACAATAAACCTACAGTAATTAAGACTGCTTGGTACTTACATTAGGATAAACACACAGTTCAGTGGAATAGAATAGAAAGCCCAGAAATTGACTGGGGTTCTATGATTATTTCATTTTAACAGAGACACCAGAGCAGTTCAATGGGAGAAAGGAAAGCCTTTTCACCAGATGGTTCTGGATGATAGCCAATGACATTTATACCAGACAAAAATGAACCTTGACCCTATCCATATTAGTTTCCCAGAACTGCTGTAACAAAATACCACAAACTGAGTGTCTTAAAACTCAAGGTGTCAGCAGAGCCATGCTCCCTCTGAGACCTGTAGAGAAATCCTTCCTTGCCTCTTCCTAGCTTCCGGTGGTTTGCTGGCAACCTTTGACGTTCCTTGACATGCAGCTGGATAACTGCAGTGTCTGTCTTCCATATCACGTGGTGTTTTCCTCATAATATCTGTCTCTTCACATGGGTCTTCTAATAAGGACACCAGTTAGGGTGGACTAGGGGTCCACCCTGTTCCGGGACAACCTCATCTTAACTGACTGCATCTGCAAGGACCCTATTTCCAAATAAGGTCACATTCTTAGGTGCTAGGGGTTAGGAAACTTTAACGTTAAAATTTAAAACTTCTGGGGCGCCTGGGTGGCTTAGTTGGTTAAGCGTCTGACTTTCGCTTAGGTCATGATCTCGCGGTTCGTGGGTTCGAGCCCCGCATCGGGCTCTGTGCTGACTGCCATCTCAGAGCCTGGAGCCTGTTTCAGCCTGTGACTCCCTCTCTCTCTGACCCTCCCCTGCTCACGCTGTCTCTCTCTCTCTCTCCTAAAAATAAATATAAGACATTAAAAAAAAAAAAATTAAAAAAAAAAAAATTTAAAACTTCTGTTATTCAAAGGCTACCATTAAGAAGATGAAAAGACAAATCACTGAGAAAATCATTGAGACAAGTCACAGAGAAAAAAGAAAGTCATACATTTGGCAAAGGACTTGTGTCTCGAATACATAAACTACAGTTCAATAATGAAAAAGGGAAAGATTTTAATAGATACCTCGCAAAGGAAGGCATCTGAATGATGACAATGAGAAAGTGCTTGACAGTACCCATCAGAGAAATGCAAATTAAAACCACAACGAAGCACCCTTGCACACCCACCAGAATAGCCAAAATTGAAAATTGACAGTGCCAAATGTTGAAAAAGATATTGAGTGTACTGAATCAGAAGTGGAACCAGGGAACTTTCTGTGGCCATAGTGATGTTTTTTATCTTAATAGAGGTTTGGCTTATACAGAGGGATGTACTTGACAGAACTCATTGAATGATTTTGTCATTTCACTGGATGTAAATTTTACCTAAAAAAATGAAAATGAGTTTTCAATTCTAGTTAATGATATGCATGCCAAAGTGTTTGGGTGTACTGGTGTGAGAACTTTGAAATGCATCAAAAATAAGCCGGATTGATGGATAACTGAAGGATGTTAACAACAGAAATGAGGTGATGAGTATATGGGTGTTCTTTGTGCAGTTCAATTTTTCTGTATAATTGAATTTTTTCTTTATAATATGTTGGGGAAAAGTCACTTGGCATAGTTCTTTTCTGTGTGGTTATACTATTGATTTGATATACAGCTAGGTTTATTTGTTTGGAATGTTGGTTGCGTTTTTCTCTGTTTTTGGAATATGTAAAGTATTTAATGGTTCAGAAGTCAAGCCCAATTTATTATGAGGATTGCTGCTTTACTGAATGAACCTTGTTTAGTTATGGTTGTAGAATAACAAAAAGTTACGGTTGTAATAGTGATTCTTTACATTAAGGGTTTATATGCACATGTGTTACGTACATGTAAACAACATTAAAATGCAAGGTGATGTCTGTTGAATCTAGTAGAATAGAGTTGAATTTTTTTTAAAGCCAAGCCTATGTAAGAAACATACTCAGAAGTCATATTTCCATTTTATTCCCTTGATTCCCTTATAGGTGATCATTTTTAAATTAAAAAAAATTTTTTTAATGTTTGTTTATTTTTGAGAGAGAGACACACACAGAGCCTGACGCAGGGGTCAAACCCACGAACCACGAGATCATGACCTGAGCCAGAGTCGGACGCTTAACCGACTGAGCCACCCAGGCGCCCCTAGGTGATCATTTTAGTAGTTTTTTGCTCATCCAACTAATGCTTCCTTTTACAAAGATAAGTCAATGGACATGTATACTTATTTCTCCTTTCTTACACCGAAAGTTAGCATGATGGATATACCATTTTGCATTTTGTTTTTAGTTTCCGCTTGGTCTATCCTGGAGGTCAATCCCTATCAGTGTAAATCCCCTCCTTTTTTATGGCGGTGTGGTGTTTTCCCTTCATTATTCTTTTTGTTCCTGCTGCATGGACTCCGTTGTATAGATGAACTATGCTCTAGTCGCGCAGCTCCCTGTGGATGGACATTGGGATCCTTTCAGCCTTTTCCTATTGTAAACAATGTCACACTGTTGTTTTGTATTTGTAGCTCGTCCGTTTTTAATCTCTGAACTCCTTTATTGTCTGTTTCTTTGTTGTTTGCGGACACTTCTGCTCTGGTTTTATGGCTGTATTGTCTTCTACAATTTCCCCCAGAATATTATATTTCCTCTAGGGACAGAATTGGTCTCTCTTCCATGTTGCTGGATCTCTTCCCCTGGCCCTGGCCAGCTACTCAGGTAGGGGACAAGAGGCCTGGGTAGCTGGCATGCTGCCTCTGCTCTGGTGGAGTCCCCCATTCCCCGCCGGGTCTCTCCCCCAAGGAGGATTTGGAGCAGGAGTTGTGTGGAGGCAGGTGGGGCCGGTTAGCCGGCAAGGTAAGCAGGTAGGAGTCCGCCCTCATGCCGTGGACTCTCAGAGGCCAGATAGAGGCAGGCTTCACCTGGGCTGCTGTCAGCCATACTGGGAGCCTTGATGGGTGGAAGGGAAGGTTCAGGCCACAGATTTAGAAAAGACCCTTGGTTTCTTCCGCATGGGAGAAAGTGGCACCTTGCCACTCAAAGTGTGCTCCACTGACCAGCCCCAGTATCATTAGCCTCACTGGGAGCTTTCTGGAAGTGCCCTGCCCCAACCTTCTGGATCACAGTCTGATGCTCAACAAGCCCCCTAAGTGATTCATGTGCGTGAGAGTTTGAGGGACACTGCTTGTCCCTGGTCTGCCCTGCTCTGAGAGCCTCTTTGGGGTTCTGACTGGTGCATGAGCACCCGTCTTCTTTGCAGTACATTCTGCTCTGTCCCATTAGTCAACACATTCCTTCTACTTCCAGCACTTAGAAATTTGTGAAATGTATCTGTTCAAAAGCCCTTTCCTGCTATCATCTCCGTTGGAGGTTTCTTTCTCTTCATACATCTGTACTTTGTTTCTTCAAGGTTTGAAGGGCTAGGTAACAAGTGCATGTATGTAGTTGGTTATTCTCTCGGAGTGAAGGATTTTAGGCAGGGACCTAGCTGCAATATGGTGAACTTCATCAGAGGTGATGGAGACAGAAGCCAGATTGGAGTGAGTGGGAGGTGACACAGTAGAGAGCAAGCATAGACAACTCTTCTTGAGCAGTTGGCCTATGGTGATAACCAGAGAAATGGGAGTGGGGTTGAGGGTGATGGGGTGGCAGGGGGTCTTTTTCAGGTGGATGGCTATGAGAGCACGTTTGCATGAGGAGAAGACCGAGCCCTGGAAGACCAGAGTCCTTGCACGGAGGGTGGCCGTTGGAGGGTGGGCTTTGGGTGGGAACTTACTCTTTGGTAAGAGTGGGGAGAGTGGAAGTCACGTGGATCCTTGGTTAAGGCTCAGGGGTCTAGTGAGACTTCCTAGACTAGAGCTCACACAGTGCTAAAGGCCAGAGGTCCAAACTTGCAGTGTCGCAGGGCCGCACTCCTTCCTGAGGCTCTAGTGAAGAATCCTTCCTGCCTCTTCCAGCGGCTGGCAGCTGCCTGGCAGCCCTAGACTTTCCTTGGCTCGTGGTCACATCACTGCAACGGTACTTGCATTCGCACTTGGCTTCTCACCCTCATCCAGGAGGAGCTCATCTTGAGACCTTTCACTTAACCATGTCTGCAGAGACCCTTTTCCCAGATAAGGTCACATTCACAAGGTCCAGGGGTTAAGATGTGTACATACCTTTTTTTGGCCACCCTTGAACCCACTATAGAAGCCTGTCCACCTCCAGGGCAAAAGGGCCCAGGGAAGGCCAGGAGTCCCCACAGAACAGTTTTCACTGGAATCCAGGCTATAAGCAGAGGGACAGTGGCTTTTCAGTTCTGTTTTGTGTAGCATGACCCACAGTATTTTAGCTAACGGAGTTCATGGTATACTTAATGAGATGTTTATCTTGTCCTGAGTAGTTTTCACAGGGCACCCATGTGACTCTCCCGACTGTCTGGAAGCCACAGTTTGGGAGTTGTAATGGGACAACCTTGTTCACTGGAAAGTTTGTGTAGTTACAGTCAAGGGTCCCTTTAAGTCTGTTCTCATACTCCTGTGCCTTGTGCTGTGACTAGACATGGAGATGGAATATAAAAAATGAAAGTGCTGGAGCACCTGGGCGGCTCATTCAGTTAAGTGTCTGACTTTGGCACAGGTCATGATCTCACCACAGTTTGTGAGTTCAAGCCCCACGTCGGGCTCTGTGCTGACAGCCCGGAGCCTGCCTCGAATTCTCTGTCTCTGTGTCCCTCCCCTGCTCATCTCCCCCCACCTCCAAAATAAATAAACATAATTTTTTTTTAATGGAAGTGCTGGGACACCTGGCTGGCTCAGTTGGTAGGGCATGTGACTCTTGATCTCAGGGTTGTGAGTTTAAGCCCCACAGTGGGCGTAACACTTACTTCTAAAAAAAAGCGGCTGGAGGGGTGGCGCCTGGGTGGCTCAGTCAGTTAAGCATCTGACTTCGGCTCAGATCATGATCTCACGGTTCGTGGGTTCGAGCCCCGCGTCTGGCTCTGTGCTGACAGCTAACTCAGAGCCTGGAGCCTGTTTCAGATTCTGTATCTCCCTCTCTCTCTGACCCTCCCTGCTCACGCTATCTCTGTCTCTCGCTCTCGCTCTCTTCAAAATGATTTTTTTTTTTTAGTTTATTTATTTTGAGAGAGAGAAGGACTGTGTGAGTGCATGGAGAAGGGATAGAAGAAGAGGGAAAGAGAGAATCCCAAGCAAGCTCCATGGTGACATGGGGCTCAGTCTCACAAACCGTGAGATCATGAGGTGAACTGAAATCAAGAATCTGACACTTAACCTAGGCAATCCTAAATGACCTTTTAAAGATGCATGTGCTCTGAAGGATAGCCACACCTTTTTGTTCTTTCTCAAAGTCAGACAACTTTTACAGTAACTGTTGGTGCCAAAAAATGTAGCCCTAATCCTCTCCATCATCTGCAAAAACAGAGATTCTTCTATGTGTCCAGCCGACTGCCTCTGTCCCTAGCTCCCGTAAGCCTTTGTCTTTGCAGGCACGCAGACGCCAGTGAAGGCCCCATCTGTTCTCTGGCCCAGGCCTCCCTCGCATCTTCGTTCCTGTCCTTCCTGGCGTGAACAGCACAGGCAGCCATCATAATGCTCTGGCACACCACCTCCACAGCCGCGCTGCTTTTGTGCTTTGCCATACTCTGTCTCGAAGCCTTAGCCCTGCTGAAATGTAGTCACCCCCTGCCCCACACCTCTTCTGCCATGCAGCTGAGGACAGCCACCCGACTCCTCCAGCCAGCGTACTGCAGTTCCCTAGTCTCTCTCCCTGCCTTCCCCCCCGCCCCCCCCGCCCCATCAGCTTTCTCACCATCTCGAAGCTGATACCTCATTTCCTAGTTCCTGGAATGCAGGGAAGCAGTCCAGAGAGAATCAGTGGGCCCTGCATCTCCTCGCCGGCACCCACCCCCTCCCACCCCCACTCCCCTTCTGGGCCCTCGCTCCTGCTCGGGTTCTGGGCCACCTCTGCAGCCCTGTCCTGCGCCAGAGATTCCTTTCTCAGTGCTGGAGCCTTCCCATCCACCTTGAAGCATGTGGCTACTTCTGTAACTTTGACAGAAGCGGCCCTCGACCCCACCATCCTTCCAGGTTTGCTTCCATGTCCCAGCGGGACTCCACTTTTTCTGTCTGCACACTCTTTTGAGCTCTCTCAGTCGGCCCTTTCCTGACATGAATGATGACCTTTGTGTTGTTAAATCCAGGAGCCAGTTATTACTTCTCTTCCCTGAGCTCCGGTTATCCACGCCAGTCGTTCCCTTCCTTCCCTTGAGGCTTTGTGCCAATGTGTACTTTCTCCGTGGGGCCTACTATGACCGCCTGCTTTTTCCCCCAAACCACAGCTTTGGTCCCTTTTTAACAGAATAGGTGACTGACCATATTTGTCTGTTCTCTCTGCTGGACCAGAATTGTGCAGGGCGAGATTGTCCACTGTATTCATTAGAGTCCTCAAGAGGTCCTCGATGAGTATGTGCTGGGTCTTCCTCTGCACCCCATGTGATACTGGAGGGCCTCGGGCTCATACTTCTCCACCTTCACTCCTGAGGTGAGCTTATCCACCCTTGGGGTTCCCTATCCATTTGCAAACTTGTGGCTACCAAATTTATGTCTCCAGGCTGACCAGGTCCTCTGAGCTCCAAACCCATGCTCCCGGTGCCAGCTTAATACCTGCTCGTCTTCTAACGAGTCTCTCTAGCAGCACTTGCTCAAGACTGGGCTTTGACACCCACCCCCGTGCATTCATTTTCCCTGTTCTTTCCCTTCCTCGTATACAGCAACTCCCATCTTCTTGCTCCTTAGGCCAGAAACCTGGTGCTAGTTACCCACAGTGCTTTCACATTAGGTCCTCTTCGTCCACAGGCCCCATTCGTTCTCCCTGACGAGTTCTCCCCAGCTTTGCCGCTCCCATCCTGGTCCAAGCTCCCAGCCCTCCTGCTTGCTACCTGCATCTCTGTTCAGTCCTGCAACGTGCAGTCCAGAGTGTGGCCCTCTTCTGTTAAACACCCACTGCAGGCTCCCCTCTCACTCAGAATCAGAGCCACAGTTCTTACAGCCTGATCACCTCTCCTGTCAGTCATCCACTGTGGCCTCCCTGACCCCTCCCCGCCGGACCCTCTGGTGATTGCCTCTCTCGGGGACATTCTTCCCCCAGGTATCACATGGCTCCCTTTTTGGTCTCCTTCAAGTCTGCTCAAGTGTCACCCTCCCAATGTGGCCCTCCCTGAAGGTGGAAGGCTGCCTCCACCCCACCAGTTCTCCCTGCATAGCCTAGCACTTGTCACCATCTGCTGTATGCTTCTTCACTCATTGGTTTTCTTTGTGTTCTGTCTCTCTCTGTCTCTTCCTCTGTCCTTCCCACTAGAATCTAAGCCCAGGAGGGCAGGGATTGTTTTGTTTTGTTTTGTTTTTTGTTTACCTCTTTCCCTGCTGTATCTCCAGTGCGTAGAATCCTGCATACTTCTTGCATGGATGGATGAATGGATGAATTCTGTAGTGAGACCCTGCCCTCAGATTTCATCTTCTGCTAAGAGGGGCAGAATAGAATGCAGGCTGCTCTATTATCTTCTCTGTGGCCAAGAGGAATGATTTTGTTTATGGGTTCATCAAACCTGGAGTCAGAAGGGACACATAAAGGGCAGGTGTGTGGAGTGGTTAGTTTGAGTTACTTTTTGGGGGGTTGCAGTTATCAGAAACTTGGAACAAGTTGGTGAAAGTCTACTGAACACCCACACAGTTCCCCCGCTTTATAAACATACATCTTCTATGAGTGTACAATTTAATAGCATGGTTTTCCAGCGCAGCTTTGCAAAACAGGAGAAATGAATTTTAAAGCCTGTCAGGTATCTTTGCAACCTGTGGCTTCGTATTTGTGTAACAACATTTGTGTTTTACCAACAGATGTGCTGCTTAAAGTGCCCATGAGAATGGCCTTTATGGTTTTCTGCCTGACTAGATGGAACTGATTCCTGAGGCTGACCCACCCCCCCACCCAGGCTCCCAGGCCTCAGGAGCGTGGCTGCTCCCCTCCTTGGGTCCTTAGCGACCCCTGCAGACATCTGATGCAGCGCACATAGCTGAAGGAGACCGTGGTTTCCTGGCACGTTGCTCTTTCCCTAGTGGGCTTCTGGAGCAGAGACCCCACGTGTAGCACAGCGCCGGGCATGAGCAGCTGGCAGGGTCACTCACATCTCCCAGGGGCGGTAAGGGGCAGAGTTTCCGGCTCAGCACGTGGCCTCTGGGCACGTGTGCGTGTATGACTGCTGCCTGGGTCTGGTGTCCAGGCCCACTCGGGAGGCGAGGCTTGCTCCTTTTCCTGCTCGGTGGCTGTAGTTTGGGAGAGCGGCATGACCCAGCTAACTGCACTTTCTTGAGTGTCGGCAATTTGAACAGTTGTTTTTTTTTGTTCTGGTCAAGTTCTGGCACCCACTACTCTGAAGGCAAGGCAAGGAATCTGGTGTTGTAGGAGGTAGTATGTTTTGTCATTAATTGTTTTACTGTTAGGTTTTTGATATTTTTTCAATGAAGCAAGTTTTCTTTGAATAAATAATGCTGAGAGCTTATCACATAGAAAACACGTGTGTGGTCCTCGGTACATTCTCAACTATTTGGGTTTATTTTTGTCTTTCGAATTCACTTATAAACAAATCAAAGGCTGCATTTCTAGCCAACAGGAATAGGAAGAATCTCAGCATTTATTTCATCAGTTTTCAGTAGCTTGAATTGATAGTGATTATAACTTCAGTGAAAAAGCCATGTAATGAGTAAACCTCACATATGGCTTATTGTGAACATTTGGTTGTGGGTTTTGTTTGTTTCTAAGCACCTCGATACCTTTTTTGGTGTTACATTCCCTCATTTTGTGGATCTTGGGTAGAAGTAGACCTGAGTTAGCTTCTACTTAAGAAAGGGATTGTCTTCTCTCCTGTGCCCTGCAGTCTGGAGGCAGGTTGCCCACGGCCATTGCAGTGGCCCCAGAAGTATCTGGGATCCCTCAGTCGTTTTCCTCCATCGCCCTCAGCAGGTGACTTCTGTCCTCGGGGTTGCCTGTGGTCACAGGGGGGCAGCTGCGGTTCTAGCCGTTGCATCCTCCTCTCCAGGTAGGAAGGAGGAGGGCCTGGAGGAAGGATAGAAGAGCAGCTGCAGACTCACCCTCTGGTCCTGTTTAGTGACTTCTGTCTCCATCTCCACATCTGTCAATTTTCACCGAAGAGTCAGCGGCGCCTGGAACAGCAGTCATTCCTTTCTCCCTCACAGGCCCGGGTCAGCTGCCAGCTAGGGTTCAGATCCGTTCCCAGGCCTATCGTTCCAGGACCCGGGAGGGAGAAACAACTGCCAGGGACCGTCTCTTCTCAAGTAGATGTCATGCCCAAAAGGAATGTGCAGGGACACAGAAGCCGTTTAAAGTCTCTTCCTCCTCAGTCTCATCAGTGGAAGCCAGACATGTGAGCAAGTGCAGAGCCACAGTTCACGGGACAAGGGCAGGCATGAAGAAGAGGATGGGCAGTCTCGTGGGCCAGTGTGTCATCCCAGCTCTGCCAGGAAGCTGGAATAGGTCTTTCCCGAGCACAGGGTCCTGTGAGGAAGGCTGATGACCAACCTGGGTGTGGAGAGGTGGCTGGCAGTGCCTGCTGCAGGGGACAGATGTTCCCTCTCCTTGCTCCCTGGAAGCTAGGGGATGGTCGCAAGACCTAGGCTTGGCCAAACCCATACTGCCCTCGGGCACTTCGACTCTTGAGGGACAGTGAGAGATAAGTCATGGTGGTGGCACATGCATCAGGAAGCCAGCACGAGGGGTAGTCCAGCGACGAGGTGGTGGTAGCGGTGCCCAGGGTTGGGGGGTCCCAACTGAACAACCCCTTTAGTATAACTGGCTGTGTTTTCAGTTCTACAGTTACTTTTCTGGGCTTGGTTCTCTAGTCTTCAGTTCCAGATCTGCCAAAGAACTCCCTTGTGATTGACATTGACTAGAGTTAGTTTCTGTTGCTTGCAACACAGGACCTTGATGCAATGCATGGGGTCTAGGCAAGGTAAAGTATAGTAGACAAGCGTAGGTTTTTGAGCCATATCACCTTAGGATTAAATCCCAGCTCTCACCTACTAGCTGTCAAGTCGCTTCTCCCTCCTTGAGCCTCAGTGTTGCCTTTGGTAACATTGCTTTGCTGTGTTGCTGAGCATACGGTGAGATTGTAAAGTGATGATTGTGGAAGTATTGGGAAAATGTCCTGGTCTGAGCTTTTCGATAGACTACATATTGTCTGGGTAACGGCCTGGTAACTTCAGAGTACTGGCGGCAGGTCAAAGGGCCCTTCTGGAAAGCAGGTGAGGAGGGGTAGGAAGCACCAGTGGTGCCCACTTCAAAAGGCCCTGGCCTTCATCAAAGCACAGTGCTTGACACACAGAGGCTAGTTGGTGAACGGATGCATGTGTGCCCGTGTGTCTGGGTGCCATTTTATGCGATCTGGGGGAGTCCGGAGTGCTGGAAGAGGTCAGCTGCAGATCACCATCCAGTGAATCATCGTAGGCTCTGTGCTTCCAGCTGGACACTGGGAACAGTGACCCTGAGCTAGTCCACACAGCTGCTTATTGTGAGTGCACTTGGGGAGATTTTTAAGTTTCCTTTCCAGTCTAGACTTGAATGCAGCAGCTCTTATTACAAACTTACAACTAGTCGCCACTAACAGTGAAAGAGTGTGAACAGGACATTTATAAAAGAAGAGGCACAGGGGGCTCCTGGGTGGCTCAGTGAGTCAAGTGTCCAACTCCTGATTTCAGCTCAGGTTGTGATGTCACAGTTCATGGGTTCGAGCTGCATGTCGGGCTTTGCACTGACGGTGCGGAGCCTGCTTGGGACTCTGCCTCTCCCTCTCTCTCCTGCTGTCTCTCTCAAAATAAATAAACTTTAAAAAAAAAAAAAGAGGTACAGGTGTCCGGTGAAGATAGGAAAAGAATTCTACCTCAGTTGATAACCAGAGACACAAGTGAAAACAAAGAAGATGCCATTTTTACCTACCAAATTTGTAAAGGTGACAAGGAGCAAGACGACCTAGTGCCCCCTAATATTGGGGGTTTGCTCCTGCCACACAGCTCACTCCCCACCAACCTGCACACTCAACCAGGCGAGGCCTTTCCCTGTCTCCCGGCGTGTTTGGGTCCACTATTGAGTGGGTGACCCATTCACACCGTTCATAACTCACAAAGTGCACGCTCTAGGGTGACCCTTGGTCTGTGGGTGTCCCGGCTGCCACCCTGGCCCCTCTGCAGGGAACAGCTGCTTCCAGGGTCTGATAAAGTTCCTGTGAGGTGTTCTGTGCACGTACACACAATTTGAAACCTCATTTGATTTTCCCTGCGCCTGCTCGGGTCAGTGTGGCTAAGGTATATTTTTGTTCATTTTGTCTATTGCTAAATTTACTAGCATGAAGTTGTGCATAACTTTTATAAACTTCTGTAACATCTGTATTTATGTCCCCCTTTTTTTTTGTTCTGGTATTATTTACCCATTCCTTCTCGGTTTTCCCTGTCTTGTGGAATTTTGTTCTATTGCTTTTTCAAAGAGCGAACTTGTGAGCATTAATGCCCTGTATTGCCGCATGTCTATAGTTCATTACATCCTGCTTTTATCTCTGTATATCTCTGACCTTCATGGAGTACATTCTCTGGTTTTCTTTTTCTTGCTTCTCAAATTTAAACTTCGTCCACTGATTTCCTTCTTTCCAAATACAAAAATTTGAAGCTGACCTGCAAATGATCTCACCTGTATGCATCAAGTTTTGATATGTATCACTTAAAGTCAACTAAAAGGGTTTTTTAATTCCCTTTATGATTCTTTATTTGACTCCCCCAGATTATCTTTTAAAAATTTTAGGGGTGTCTAGGTGGCTCAGTCGCTTCGGCTCAGGTGATGATCTCACAGTTGGTGAGTTCAAGCCCCACATCAGGCTCTGTGCTGACAGCTCGGAGCCTGGAGCCTGCCTTGGATTCTGTGTCTCCCTCTCTGTCCCTCCCCTGCTCATGCTCTGTCTCTCTCCCTCTGTCTCTCAAAAATAAACATTTAAGTTTTTATTTAAAATAAAATTTTTGAGAGAGTGAGTGAGCACACACAGGCAGGGGAGGAGCAGAGAGAGAAGGGGAGAGAGAATCCCAAGCAGGCTCCATACTGTCCACACAGAGCCGGACGTGGGGGCTCAATCTCATGAATCCATGAGGTCATAACCTGAGCCAAAATCAAGAGTTGGATGTCTAAGTGACTGAACTACCCAGGTGCTCCCCTCCCCAAAATTATTTAGACTATTTAATTTCCAAGCATGTGGTTTTGTGGGGTTTTTTCTAGTTGCTGTTGTAAAAAAAAAATCACGTTCTAGCTAAACTGCACCATGGTCTGTTTGCTGGGTGCCCCGTAGTCAGTGGCCCACGGCCTGGCAGTCTGCTGAGAAGCACATGGCTGCCCAAATGGGGTGTGGGGCTCCCAGGTGGGCGTGCAGGGCCCCTCTGAGCTCGTCTCCTTGGTCTCGGTCATTGGCTTATGAAGGTATCCTCTCTTCTTACTGTCATTTTGTATGCCTGATTTGCCCACCGCTGGGGACTGTGTCTCAGTCTTCTGCTGCGCCGGTGGACACATCAGTGTTTTCATAGGCTTTGTTAAACTGCGCTGTGTTGTTTATTCTGAGGCCAAGTTTTTAGTTTTAGAAATTGTTTTATCTTCCTGGTGAATTGAACCCTTTGACAGTATGAAGGGACTGTCTTTACAATTAAGAGTGCTTCTGGCTTGAATTTTACTTCATCTGACGGCAGTAGCACTGCACCACCTGTATTTTCAGGCAGCACTGCCGCTTTCCATTGCCTTCACTTCTGTGTCTTTTTTTCAAATTTTTAAAAAATTTTAATAGTTTATTGTCAAGTTGGTTTCCATATAACACCCAGTGCTCATCCTCACAAGTGCCCTCCTCCATACCATGACACCCCTTCCCCTCAGCCCTCAGTTTGTTCTCAGCATTCAAGAGTTTCTCATGGTTTGCCTCCCTCCCTCTCCCCCACTATTTTCCCCCCTTCTTCTGTGTCTTAATGGGTTAGATGTAGCTCTTGAAGAAGGCACATAGCTGGATTTTTACGAAGTCTGTTTCATTCATTAACATCTATTTAATTGCTAATGTATTTAGGTTTATTTATGTCGTTTTACTTTGTACATTCTGGTTTTTACACATTTTCTGTTCTTTATTTTTTCTTTCTTTCTCTTGGATTGAGGGTTTTTTTTTTTATTGTGGTGAGATACATATAAGATCATCTTTACCATCTTAACCGTTTTTTAAAGTATTTATTTATTTGGAGGAGAGCACAAGCAGCGGGGTGGGGAGAGGGACAGAGAGAGGGTACAGAGGACCCAAAGCGGGCTCAGCGCTGACAGGCTGATAGCAGCTAACCCGATGTGGGGCTCGTACTCCTGAACCATGAGATCATGACCTGAGCTGAAGTCAGACGCTCAACTGACTGAGCCACCCAGGCGCTCCCCTCCCCCCCTTAGCCATTTTAAGTGTACCATTCAGTGGCATTAAATACATTCACATTGTTGTACTACCATCTCTCAGATTGAGCTTTAATTGATGTCACACAGTACACATAGTGCCATACACTACCTTCTCATCTTCCATTTAACAATAGGAAATATCCCCATTGTTATGGACTAAAGTGTCCCCTCCCCCTAGAGTTCATGTGTTCACGCCCTAACTCCTAATGCGATAGTATCTGGAGGAGGGACGAGGGACCTTTTGGAGGTAATCAGGGTTAGAAGATGGCTTGAGGGTTGGGCCCTGTGATGGGGCTAATAGCGCACTCTTGCTCTTTTGCCATATGAATATGCAGCAAGGCGTGTAGCTCCTTCTGTCCCCAGTGCTAAGACTTTTCACTAGGAGATTGTTTTTTGCGTTCCCAAGTTTATAAACCTAAACCTAAAGGTGGCACATGAAACACAAGAGCTCAGCTAAGCTCAAGTGCCCCAGAATTTTTGTCCCACCAAGTAAGAGTTTCATGGATGACTACATGATGGTTCCCGCAGTCTACTTCAGTTTGATAGTTGATCCTGGGAGTACAGAGAAGTCAAGGTCAAAGCATGTCTGGGAAACGATCATAGGTTGAACATGGTATTTCTAATGAATGAGTATCTCTGTGAGCTCCAGGAACCTCTGATCTTCCAGTCGGGGGTCCCATGGCCCCTAGACGTGTTGTTACACATCTAGAGTTAGCCGGGCAGGCCCTTTTCCACCCAGATGCTGTCCCTCCCCCCAGCCCTGCTTCAGGAGCCTCCTGCTGCCCACTGGTCACTCTGCAGGGAAGTCTCTGGGTTTCGGTTGGCATCCCATTAGGTGGCGACAGAGGGCACTTTAAAAAGAAGTATGAAGGAAATAGAACTTGTTTTGCTTCATGTTAGAAAAGGTACGTGGGGTGTTTTTGCACATTAGTCAGATTTTACCACACAAGACATTTGAAGTTTTTTTGCCCTTTTTTCGCCCTCCTATTCTCAACGCACTGCCTGCCCCGCCACCTCCCCCCAAATAAAGTGGATAGATCAGAAGACCAGACAGCCAGATCCCATGTCACGGCTCATAGCAGCAGCAGTCATGCAAGCTGGGACCGTGCTCCACCCTTCACTGTCCACATCCAGGGAGTCAGCCCACCCTTGCCCGTTCCGTTTTTTCTCCCACCTCTGCCTTCTACATCCCTTCCTCTGCCAGCCCGGTGCCAGCCGTCTCCCAGGACTCCTGCGGTAGCTTGCCGACTGTCCTGCACGTCTGTCTTCCACGAGGCCCCGAGACCCAGATCTCACTCCCCTGCTTTAAACCCCGGAACAGTACCATCGCCTTCAAATGGCATCAGGGCCCCTGACACGAGCCCTGCCTCTTTCTGTCCCCTTCTGTTGCTGTTCTTTTTCTCATACGTGTACCCTTCAGCTGTACAGACCTGCTCTCATACTCCAGGCTGTGGCCATGGTTCCCTTGCCACATTTACCCCTCTTACTTTTTGAAGCTTATTTATTTATTTTGCGGTGGGCGGGGGGGGAAGCGCGCGAGTGAGCAGGGAGAGGGCAGAGAGAGAATCCCAGCAGGCACCACACTGTCAGCACAGAGCCCGACGTAGAGCTCCATCTCATGAGCTGTGAGATCATGACCGGAGTCTAAATCGAGAGTCGGCGGAGCGCCTGGGTGGCTCAGTCGGTTGAGCGTCCAACTTCGGCTCAGGTCATGATCTCGCGGTTCGTGGGTTCGAGCCCCGCGTCGGGCTCTGTGCTCACTGCCAGCTCAGAGCCTGGAGCCTGTTTCAGATTCTGTGCCTCCCTCTCTCTCTGATCCTCCCCTGCTCACGCTCTCTCTCTCTCTCTCTCTCTCTCTCTCTCTCTCTCTCTCAGAAATTTAAAAAGAAAAAAAATAGAGTTGGATGCTCAACCAACTGGGCCCCCCAGGTGCACCCTGCCCGCTTACTCTTGAAGACTCAGTTCAGGTGTCTACCCTGGGGAGCCCTTACTCAGCCCCCAGGCCTCATCTGGGTTACACCCTGCTCTTGCAGTCCTGGCTCCCTGCCAGTACCTCGTGCTGAGAGAACAGACTGTTGACTGCACATGGGGGTCAGTCGCATGGGTCACAGCCCATAGACCCCAGGGCGAAGGAGAGGCTGTGTCCTCTGTACTCAGGACCCATGCGCTCATAAAAAGCACGCTGTGATACTCATGCCAGTCCGCTTTCCAAGCTCACACACTCCCTGTCGCGGGCTTGTTCACTGCCCCCGTCTCCCTCTACTGAGGATTTGATGCCAGGCCCACAGCCTTTGTTCCTCTGTCCCAGTCCCTTCCGTTCCACAGGTGAGTTAAGTGTGCATGGAAGATGGCCCTTGACCTCCTCTGTTCCAGTGACTTTGGCCACCCACTGCCATAATCACAGCCTAGACGTTGTCACCACTGGAAACTCGTCTACCCACAGAGCTCTGACAGCTCTGCTGGGAACGAAGACTTCCTGTGCGCCCGGCTCACGGTCCCCACTGTCCCTAGGACCCTGTCAGTTTTCTCTCTCGTGACTCGTGCCTCTTGCCATGCAAACGTGTCTTAGAATTTCCCATCTTTACTTCCCATCTTGCACTCCCTCCGCAGCTCCCACCCAGTTTTCTGTTATTCCTTTGACCAAGCTCTCCAGCCTTGGCTACTCGCCTTCCCCCTCTTCACTTGCCACTCTCCGCAGCCCAGGCATGGAAGTGTTTCTTCCCCCACAGTCCACGGAGCAGTCGTCTTAGCCTCCAGTGGATGTCCCCCCGTGGGTGTCCATGTTGCCGTGGCCCGTGGCGAGTCTTCCTCTTGACATGGTTGTTCCCTCTTGAAAACCCTTCCGTCCTTGTGTCTCTTTGGGGACGCCGCTCTTTCCTGGTGCAGCGTCACTGGCTTAGCTTTATTTTTTAGACACCTTACCTCACATCTGAGCCCCCTTCTTTGTTTGAGGGACCTCTCCCCACACCTTATGAGTTTGATGGAAGGCCAGGTGACCTGACATGTAGTAGTCACTAAAATGCCAGATGCTTCCCTTTTTAGTTTCCCTTTCAGCCAGGGCAGCAGTCAGCAAACTATGTCCCAAGGTCAAATCTGGCCCACTGGCCTGTTTTTATAAATAAAGTTTTTTTTGCAACTCAGCCCCACCCCTTCCTTTATGCATTGTCTGTAGCTGCTCTCCCAGTATACCAGGCAAGTTGAGCATTTGTGACAGAGGTCATGAGGTCTGTGAAACAGAAAATATTTATTATCTGGCTCTTTACAGAGAAAATGGCCTTAGCCGTGCACAGAAGTACAACCGTGTGCCCCATACGCTGGTCGGACCTATCCTCAGAGGGGATCAGCGCCAGGACAGGAGCCTTTGCTCGGCATCTGGGCTGCAGAAAGGACAAGTCCCTGGGCCACGCATTGGCCGTGGTGCTGGTGGTCAGTGCTGCCCTGCACCAGCCTGGCAGCCCCGGGACTTGCAGTGTTGTTCCTGGCAAACTAGACTCCGACATGTGCCTCCAGCCTTCCAGGGATAGTCTGACCTCCCAGGAGCCTTCTTTCCTTAACTTTTATTATTGTGGTAAAATACACATAACAGAATTTACCATTTGAACCATCTTTAAGTGTATACTTGTGTGGTATTGAGTACATTCTTGTCATGGAAACGTCACCACCTCTGTCTTCCAGCAGCCTATTAATCAAGTCCTCGTCTGCATAAATCAGCTAGAGCTGGTCTCTGTCTTTTGCCACCAGTAATCTGGGAAGGTACCCCTAATCGTGCTTCTTCCGCCTTGGTTCTCTTCCTCGGTCTCCTTTGCTGCCTCCTTCCCATCACAGCTACAGATAGGAGGAGGAGGGTCGTCCACACTTGGCGTCCAGGGTGCCCCTTTCACTCAGCTCCTCTTCACACTCTGTGCCGAGGACCCCCAGGTGATGGTCTCCAGCGCAGACCTCTCCCACAGACTGCAGACTCACATATCCAGTTGCCCTTTAGATCTTTAGAAGGCAAAGTGCCTCGATGTTGAAAACCTCAAAGTTGGAGGTCAGAACCCTGGATCTGTGCCCCCCCTGCCCCCAGCACACACATGCCCTCTGCTGCCCGCGCCTACACCCCACAGGGGCCCCTCAGCAGGTGCAGAGGCCACTACAGGGGGCGCGGTCCGTAGGCAGCTCCTTTGGGCTCTGCTGGGCCTCAGCCGCAGAGGCTTCCTTGCTGAGGTCCTGTCGCCGTTTCCAGGGCAGCATTGAGGTGACTGAGCGAGGCGGGGATACAGCCTCCCCTGCCCACCCCTGCCTTCTCTGTCCATGGCGCACAGGCACTTTGTGGGCCTGTGGTGCACTTCGTCTTCTTCCTCTGCCCAGGTCCACTTCCTGCCCCCATTTTTCACAGCTGTCCGTCCCTAGTAAACACTTACTATGCCAGACTGTGAGCTCGCCCCACAGCACCTTGTGTCTCACTGTCCCTGCACCTCCCCTTAGCACTCTCTACCTTCCACATCATTAGAATGATTTTTATTTTTGAGAGAGAGAGACAGCGTGAGCAGGGGAGGGTCAGAGAGGGAGATACAGAATCTGAAACAGGCCCCAGTCTCTGAGCTAGCTGTCAGCACAGAGCCCGATGCAGGACTCGAACCCACGAACCATGAGATCATGACCTGAGCCAAAGTCGGACGCTCAACCGACTGAGCCACCCAGGCGTCCCTACATTTATTTATTTTTGAGAGATAGAACATGAGCAGGAGAGGGAGACACAGAATCCAAAGCAGGCTCCAGGCTCTGACTTGTCAGCACAGAGCCCGATGTGGGGCTCGAACCCACAAACTGTGAGATCATGACCTGAGCCAAAGTCAGACGCTCAACCAACGGAGCCACCCAGGCATCCCTGACCAGGCTTGGTTTAATGCCATACTGTGGCCATCTCAAAATTCTCCATTTTTGAACAAGAGGTCAGAGTTTTCATTTTGCATTGGGCCGTACAAATTAGTTGGGCCAGCCTGTTTCATTTTGAGTTCATTTTCTCCTCCTTGCTCACTTGGCTCCAGCCCACCACTCTTGCTTTTCCTAGAACATGCCAGATTGTTCCTGGGTCAGGGCCTTGGCTCTTGCTGCTCCTTATATCTGGGCCCCACTTTATATGACTCACTCCCTCATCCCTCACTTCCTTCCAATCTGGGTTCAGACTCCCCTCAGAGAGGGGCCCATCTCTCTGACCTCACCTCTGACCCCTGTGCTTGGTACCTGGGTACACACATGGACACAGCACAGAGGGCCGTGCCAGGATTTGAGCTCATTGCAGGCTGCCCCCCAAGCCTGTGCTCCCACCACTGCACCGAGCCACCTTGGGATTGTGTAGATGGTACGTGTTCCCGGTCTGCTGATGTCTGCCCCTTGGAAGTCGTTTGCTTTTTCTTTTTCCCTCGGGATACCGGAAGCATTCTTTCTTTCATCCTTGAAGTTGAGGAGGTTGAGCAGAGTCTGTCTCACTGTTAAGTGTTCCTTATCACGTTTTCCGGGGAACACGTTGTGTTCTTTCAAGGTGCAAATGTAGCTCATCTTTGTTTCAGGTCTGTTCTCTTACATTTTTGATAGCTTCTTCTGTTCCATTTTTTTGGGTTCCCTGCTACAGTGACACAAATTACCCTTATGTTGGATTGTCTTTGTCTCTCTTCCAATACTGTTCGCTTTGCTCTAATTGCTTTAGCTCTTGTTTTTTCCATCTGCGTTCACTTTTGTCTGATTTGATTTTCAGCTATGTATATTCTATTTCTGGCTCTTTGTGAATGTATTTATTAGTTCTGTAATGGTGTGTTTTAGTCTGCAGTTTGTCTAGGTTGGGAATTTGTCCCTTTCATATTACGGTGTTTTATCATCTCATCTTTGACTTCTCATTGAGAACATGTTCTTACAAAGTTGTGAGGCAATTCCTTCTCTTCCTTGCAGTGTGTTCTCTTCTTGGTGGGAGATTTTGCCTTTCCTGAGCCATCTCCCTCCCTATTCCTTTTCTCCCCCCTCTTTTGGCCACAGTGTGTTTGCAGAGTTACCATGTTGTTTCCAGATATTCTGTTTGCTTTGGTACAGTGGGGGAGCTCTTGGCTGTTTCTTCCTGGTCCCTTGGCACCCTTTCTCACTGCTTTCTCTCCTCTGGGATGTCATGGGCCCAATATTGTGTGGTCAGCGAGAAGTTGCACACTGGGGGAGCTGTGCCCTGGGGTACTCTTTGGCAGTGTCTAGATTCTTCTCTCTGTCCTGAGAATTGTGTTAAATGTCTTATACCAGGGCACCTGGGGGGCTCAGTCGGTTGGGCATACAAGTCTTCGTTTCAGCTCAGGTCATGATCTCACAGTTGTGAGATTGAGCCCCGTGTTGGTCTCTGTGCTGACAGCGTGGAGCCTCCTTGGGATTCCCTCTCTCCCTCCCCCCCCCCCGCCCCATCCCACCTGCACACGTGCACTCTCTGTCTCTGTCTCTCAAAATGGATAAATTTTTTTAAAAAGTCTTATACCAATATCAAGGTTCACTGTAGCTGCTAGAGAGACATCTATGCCATTCCTGCAGGGATGCACGAGGGGCGCGCCTCAGGCTCTGGGGAGCTCCTTGGGTTTGTGTATATTCAAGAGCAGGTGAGCCCCCACCCGCTTTGCTGGGCACCTCCCAGCAGGAGGTTCTGTGGTTCCCTGGGTCTAAAAGGAAAAGTGACAGACTTCCACCCAGTTGCTTCTCTCCAGCTTATTGGCTAAAGTCTCTGGGTGTTTGTGGCTCCCCAGCATGGCCTCTGGGGTTGGGGCAGGTTCCTGCCCCCCCCCCCCCCCCCGTCCGAGGCTGCCTGCCTGGCAGGTTTTCTGACCCTTTCCTTTGTTTGATGGAGTCTTCCCTTCACCCCTCCTCCCACCTTTGTTTCTCCATGGTTTTATTCGAGATTGGGAGAGAGCAAGTCTGTTGTAACCAGCCATTTGACGCTAATTCTCTAATCCACGTGGACTTGATCCTGTGGTGTGGTATGGTGATGCGGTGGTCACAGGAAGCAAGTCCCAGCCCCGTCCCTTGTTCTTGCTCTGGCTGTTCACAGGTGCTCGTTCCAGGTAAATGCCAGGCTCCAAGAAGGGAGTTCCGGTGGGCTCTAGACTGGAAGAATAGTATTCAGTCTTCCCATTGTATTTTCTCCCTGGTTAGTGTTTAGACACAGGGAAGTGACTGAATTTGCTGGAATTTTTCTTGTCACCAGGTGTGTTACTTTTTTAGCCAGTACCCAGAGTTGTTTGTGGGATAGAGGTTTAGTCCCTGCTGCTTGCCCCCTGGTTCCCCATGACTTTGAATCCCTATCATCCAAAGCCAGGGTCAGTGTAGGGTGGGGGCCCAGGCTGCCACTGGGGAGGTTGCTGGGAAAGGTGGGACCTCCGTCCGCATCTGTGTGTCTCTTTCTGGGCGTTCCAGCAGTGCAGGGTCACTGCGGCCCTTCCCTGCAGAGCCCGGGGAAACCCCGCAGCCTATTACCTTTCCGTGTAAGGCACTAATGGTATTTCAGGCCCTTCCATTTGCCCCCAGCAAACTGCACTTGAGCCAGCCTGCCTCCGAGGCCCTGTTGTTCTGACCTTGAAGACTTCTTAGGGCTGTTGGGGAACGCTGTGTGCAGACCTCCATGGCCAGTCCGTCCTGCGCCCCTGTATCTGAGCAGGGCAGAGCCGTGCAAGCAGTACCTTCCTCGGCCAGAGCGGTCGGCGTCGCATCTGCCAGTCCCTCAGGGTACCTCAGCCGCTGCTGGCCCCCTTCTCTGCCAACACTGATAGACAGGTTTCCCTTCTGTTTTCTGTTTTGCTGGCCATTTTGGTGGGCTCAGATGTCATCACTGGGAAAAAGAAGGTTGTCAGGCATGCAGATAGGACGTGACCTACCCTAGTGAGATGCACAATGAGAAAAGCAGTGAGCTGGCTCTTAGGCAGGGTTCTCTCATCCGTTACTGGAGCCCTCCTTTCTGCCCTTTTTACCCCCAAACGTATATTGCTTCTGTTGAAAATTTATTTTGGCAGATATTCTATTCTTCAACAAAAGCAGCCAACATTCTGATAAAAGTCTGTCAAACTTAAAGTATACAAAAGTAAGACGAAAACAGTATGAACAGAGAGGTGGGGGAAGAAGTAGCTGTGGGAATGCACTGCTGGGGACAGTGTGACAGTGTGTGCAGACTGGCTGCTGCTGTGTGAAGACTGGATATTGTTGGGGCACCTGGGTGGCTCAGTCAGTTAAGCATCCGGCTTCAGCTCAGGTCATGATCTCGCAGTTTGTGGGTTCGAGCCCCGCATCAGGCTCTGTGCTGACAGCTTGGAGCCTGGAGCCTGTCTTCAGATTCTGTGTCTCCCTCTGTCTCTGCCCCTTTCACTCTGTCCCTCTCTCTCTCTCTCTCAAAAATAAACATTAAAAAAATTTTTTTAAAGACTAGGTATTTGTCATGGGGCCACTGGAGGCCCAGGGTCCAGCCACTCGTGCAGAGGGTCACCGTGAGCACCCTGCAGCATGTAGGAGCAGAGGCACTGGGGAGCACGATGGAAGAGAAGTTGCAAGATGTGGAAGCTGGAGAATGGAGAGCAAATTCAAACAATATGAGCTTTCCAGGGGAAGAGACAAAATAGTAGAAACATCAGTAATGAGGATTGGGTTCTTGGTTTTCTCCTGTCCTTATCTCCTCTGGCCAGCTCCCTAGACGGTTGCCCTCATGGGGACAGCTGCTGGTGAAGCCACCCTGCTTGGTTTTCGGTCCTGATCCACCAGCTCTCCCGCCTCGGACCCTGTCCTCCCCCCACCGCCAGCAGGCTCACATCCTCGGGTCATAGTGTTGCCATTCCATCCATATTCTGGAGTTCTTCCCCTCCCTCCCAGGGTCTCCCCTTTCACAACACTCCTGATTTCGGGACCATCTGCTTAGAAGATGGTCGGCACCAGGAGAAAGAGGAGAAATGAATGCAGGTAGAAAGCTTGTCTTTTGCTGTAGCACCCCCAGCCCTAGCACAGCTCATCCTCAGTACCTAGAAGGGGCTTGAAGGATGTTAGCTACTAAATGAGTGAGCCGGTGAGATGACACCTTCCCCCATGCCACTCCCAGCGGTCTCGCTGTGACGACTTCTGTTTAGAGCTTGCCCCCACCTGCTAGGCATTCCAGAGTGGAAGCAGTTTCTGCTGCCCTACTTTACTCCTGTCTAGTTCCAGACCATTGTCATCAACTCCAGAGGAAACCCTGTGGAAAACAGCCCGGCAGTTCCTCAAAAGGTTAAGTGTAGAATTGGCACAGGACCCAGTATTTCCACTCTAGGTATAGACCCAAGAGAATTGAAAACATGTACCCATATAAAAATTTATATGCAAATGTCATAGCATCACAAGGTGGAAATAGCCCGTGTGTTCATCAGCAGACATATGGGGTACGCAAAGTGTGGCATTCCCATACAATGGAATGAGACTTGGCCCTCAAGGGGGATCAAGTCCTGAGACGTACTGCAGCGTGGATGGGCCCAGAAACCATGCTGAGCAGAAGGGCGGCCGTATGCTGTGTAGCTCCAACTGTGTGAAATGTCCAGAACAGGTAAATCCATAGAGACAGAAAGCACATCAGTAGTTGCCGAGTGCTGAGAGTAAGGGACCTGGGGGATGATGCGTAATGGGTGTGGGGCTTCCTCAGGGGGTGATGGAATGTTCTGAGACTAGATAGTGGTGAAGGTTGCACAACACTGTGAATGTACTAAGTGCTGCTAATGGTAAATTTTATGTTACGTGTGTTTTACCACAATAAAAAAAAAAAAAATCAAACACCTTCAGAATATTTAGCCAACAACCTTCGACGTGCCTAAATGCCTTGGTTCCGTGCTGGCCTCTTCCTCAGCGGCCGGCCAAGGTTGCTCGGAGACAGCTGCAGGTCCAGAGTCCTGCTCGGGCGTCAGAAAACCTGCCTTTACGATGTGGGGTAATAGGCAAAGCCAGCTATCGCTTTAGTGGGGTGTTGTAAAAATTGGGCTATAATTCACATACCATGGAATTCACCCATTTAACGTGTACAATTCAGTGGCATTTAGTGCATTCAGTGTTCTGCAGGCATCACCTGTCTGGTCCCAGAACATTTTTTATCCCCCCTAAAAGACCCTACCTGAGGAGTCACTCCCTATTACCTACTGTTCCCAGCCTTTGGTAGTGACTAATCTACTTTCTGTCTCTGTCTCTGCATTTACCTGTTCTAAGCATTTCATATACATGGACTTGTATAGTATTTGTCTTTCTATGACTGGCTTATTTCACTCACCACAGTGTCCCCAAGGTTCATCCATGTGTCACAGTCCCTTTTTTTTTTTTTTAATGTTTTATTTATTTATTTCTGAGAGAGAGAGAGAGACAGCGTGAGCAGGGGAGGGCCAGAGAGAGAGGGGGAGACAGAATCTGAAGCAGGCTCCAGGCTCCGAGCTGGCTGTCAGCACAGAGCCCGACGTGGGGCTCAAACCCACGAACCGTGAGATCATGACCTGAGCCGAAGTCAGACACTTTAACCGACTGAGCCACCCAGGCGCCCCACAATCTCCTTTTTAAAGGCCGAATGACTTTCCATTGTATGGTATGGATAGACCGCATTTTGCTGACCCGTCCATCTGCCAGTGGACATGTGCGTTGCTTCTACCGTTGAGCTACTGTGAATCGTGCTGCTGTGAACGTGGGCGTATAAATATCTCTTCCGGTCTCTGTTTTCAGCTCTCTTGGGTCCGCACCTAGAGTGGAATGGCTGGGCCCTATGGGAACTGCATGTTTAGCCTTCTGAGGAGCTGCCTGCCTGGTATCCGCAGCAGCAGTGTTCATGGGGCCCTGCATTTCTCTGCCCGCGGGTGGTGGGCTCGTGCTACGAGGAGGTCTAGTGTGCGGCCCCGGGGGCCTTCATCTGGGGAAGGCTCCCCCGTTGACTGTGAAGACCTGTATTTTGTTTAGCTGTTCAAAACATAGTTTCTCTTGCATCTTCTGAAAACTGGATTCAGAGCCGCTGAACTTCAGGTTCTCCAGCTATAGCCTTTGAGCGGAACCCCATTTGCCCTTTGGCTCCCCGGACACCACTGAGACTGTCTTCCAGGGCCCGTGTGACTCTTCTCAGATCTCTAAGGGGGCTGAAGCTGGCGTCTCAGAGTGCTGTTGCCTGTATCAGTCTGCGCAGAGAAGCCTCCTTGCTGCTGAGATTCGGCAGCTCAGACCGAAGGTAGGAAGGATTGGAGGCACCAAGTGAAGGACGCCGCGGGACAGAAGGGCCACTGCAGGAGGGCCGTCTCTGTCTCCTCTGCTCCCTGACCGGTCGCCTGGGGCGTCGCACCCCCTGGCCCTTAGTGGTCACGGCTTCCCTGTGGTGCTTGGGCTCCATCTGCAACTCAGGGGAACGGGTGACTAGAAATGAAAGGTGCTGAGAAATGCTATATCCTGACATTGGCTTCATGCGAACATGACTTGAGATTGGGCCAGGATGTTACTGGGCCTCTGGAAGTTTCCCTGGAGCTCCCTTAGGAGGGGGTTGAATTCCATTTCAAGTGAAAAACAGCTTTCAGCTGCTGCTTTCACCTGGCTTCGCAGCCTCTTTTTTTTAATCTGAAAGCCTCGGGAAGTGGGAGAGTAGTCCCTCCTCAGGCAGAGTCGTTGGGCCAGCTGCGCCTGCCAGCTGTGTCTTGGTCACCGGCAGCCCTGTTGCGTACAGGAGCCTGGGGTCACGTGAGCGCCAGGTACAGCTTCTCAGGGCTGCCTTCTGCAGGATTCCTGTAGGTTCCGTTCGTTATGAGCGTACAGGCGCCTCTGTCCATCACACCCCTTGGGATACAGTGCTTTGGCTGGAAAACGAGATTCCTAAACTCTGATTTTCCTTCGCTCGATCGGAGAAAAGATTAGATCTGATGTTAGCGTCCTAGCAGCAAAATTACTAGATGATGTTTTATTACTCAAGAGCTTTTCATGCTTCATTGATACTTAAGGTTAGTGAAGGTCTTTGTGTTTCAGTGTGATATGTGCATTTCTGAAAAATCCCGTGTTCTACAAATGACATGATAAAGAGAGTTGTTATGGGAAAATGGGTGGGGTAGACCACGCCACACCTGTGCGATTTGGTAACCAGAACTCGCTAACAAAACCAGGGATGATTCTGGTTAAAATTTTCATTAAAAGGCAGAACACCAGGGCACACCAAGGTCTCCGTCGGCGTTGGTGCCCACCATTGCCGTCAGCCAACCCTTGTCGCTGTAACCTCCAGATCTGTGCTGCTTTCCACATGAGGATTTTTTTTTTAACACAGGAAACTCTCTTGACACCTTCCCTTCATTCACACTCACAGCTTCACCGTATAGAGCAGAACACCGTGGGAAACGTCGTGGGCCTTTGAGCCACTAAGCGAAGGCACTTCCACAAGGATTCCAGCTGTCCCTCTTCATGTGTTTGTGTAATGTGACAGTGTTCCCTTTGATTGTTAGAAAGCTCGCCCGAAACCACTTCGGGACATTGCTGTCGACATTCCAGTGACATGGACGTCGTCCGCACACCCTTTCTCAGCCACGCTGCCCCGTCGGTGCCATGCATGTCCCCGAGTCCCGGCTGCCGCACCACGCTGCCGAGAGCACGCGGGGCCATCTCCCATTCCCCCATGCCCCGTCGCGGCCCGCTCAGTGTCCTTGAACCCGGAGCCGCACTGCTTGTTGCCTGGCGCCGTCCTCTGGAGCTGGGAGCAGCTCGTGAGCTTTGTCTTCTGTGCCACAGACACTTCTGAAGAGTCCGGGCCCACAGTTGGCCGGAATGCCCATCCCTTTGGACTCTTCCAGTTGTTTCCTGCTGAGCTCAGTCAGCCCTTCTGGCAGGATGGGACAGTGCTGGCGGTCCTCACGCACGGCTTCTGCCATGGTCTGTGGTGCTCAGTTTGATCACTTGTTAAAGGGGTCCCTGCCCGATTTCTCCATACATCAGGATCCCCTGCCTTCCTTCCCTTACTCTTTAAACTGTGTATTCCTTGCTTTTTCACCAGCTTGTGAGTGCAGGTCAAACTTTTTAAAGTGTCTTCTATAGTACCTTCTAGAAGATGTTCGGTCTAGCATTTTTCATAGTTCGCACAGGAGGAGTCCTGCAGACCTGATGCTGATCCTCTGAAGCCTAGAGCCTGTCCTCCCCGTGTAGCTATCCTGCACACCACTGCCCCTGTGACCCTACCCTCCCTGTCACCATAGACTGTCACTGCTTGTGCTCCCAGGCCCCCACTGACCGCCCCAGCCTCCTCTCCTGCCAGCCCAAACCCACCAGCGCTCAGCAGGCTACAGTAGCACCCAAACTCATCGTTTATTCACTTACTCAGAGCGTGCCTGCTTTGGGTTCTAAGCTAGCCTGTGCTCTTCAAAGCTGTGGGTCGTCAAAGGGATATGGCCACCAAAAGAAGCCTAGGTAGTACAGCATCTAGGTTGTGATTGTCACTTGGCACTCCTGTGCCTGGCCCTGTGCATCACGTGGAGAGGTGACAGTTAAGAAGGCACACACTGTCACGGGGCGGGGTGGGGGTGGGGGCAGTTGACCTACATAGTGGTGTATTCCAAGTACACTGGGGTGCGTAGGGTGCTCTTGCTCATGAGATGGTGGGGGGGTGTGCAGGAGCAGGGAAAGCTTCTCAGAAGTGCCATCTTAACTGAGCCCAGAAGAAGATGGGAGAGGGGCCAGTCCAGAGCCACTGGTCACACGGGGAAGGCATCGTTGGTCGCACCTCCTCCTAGGGACGGGGCTGTTGCTATCACTGGCTGCTGTCACTGCTGTCCTGAGCCCTCCTTGCCAGCCGGTGGAGCCCCATCAGCCCTGAAACCCAGCTCAGGCCTTCCTCCTCCGGGAAATGCCCATCTCTGAGCTGCCCCTGTGCCTGGAACAGGGAAAGCTGTCACTCATTTTTTGTTACTTCTTTGTCCCCCTGACTGAACTGAGGGCTCTTAAAAGACCAAAGAATGATGTTCGTTCTGCCCTGGCATCCCATCCTCTGGCAGAGTCTCGCTCAGGGCAAGGGCGGTTCATGAACACATGTCACTTCACGTGTGACCTCAGATGAGTTCCCTTGTGTGGTTGGACTTCCTTTGCATCTGCAACACTGAAGAGTTGGATGGGTGGCTTTTCTGAGGATACTCTCAACTCCAGAATATATGAACTTGAGAACTAGGTGCTCGCTCAGTTCTCATACCTCAAGGTTGTGTGTGCGCATGCATATATATGTGGTCTGACTCAAGGGACAATGAAGAGGGCTGTTTGGTGTCTGAAAAAGTGTGTTTCAACAAACTCATAAGCCCCTGGAGGGGAAGCCTTCAGGAGTTGGGGCTCCCTAAGACTGGGCAGGTGGGTTACTTGTTTTGCGTTTTTACCTCCAGTCCACGCCCAGTGGAGTGGCTTCCAGGCTTCTTTGTGGGCTTTTGTCATTTGTTTTTGTAGAGAAGTAGCAGTCAAACTAAAGTAACCAACACCCGAGTGCACCTCACTGCACAGAATTAAAAATCACCGTATTGTCATAGCTGCTTCACGTAATTTCAGTTTAAAAGAACTAAAATAGGGGCGCCGGGGTGGCTCAGTTGATTAAGTGTCCAAGTTTGGCTCAGGTCATGATCTCACAGTTTCTGGGTTCGAGCCCCTGCTTCAGGTTCTCTGCTGCAAGCACAGATCCTGCTTCAGATCCTCTGTTTTCCTCTCTCTGCCCTTTCCCTGCTTGCAGGTACATCCTCTCTCTCTCTCCCTCTCCTCCCGCCCCTCAAAAATAAACATTTTTCAAAAATAACTAAAATATTACAGATGGAGTTAGAGGCCATTTCATTCCTCATCTTGGGTTGCTATTAAAAGTTCGTTTATGGGGTGCCTGGGTGGCTCAGTCAGTTAAGTGTCCAACTCTTGATCTCTGCTCAGGTCTTGACCCCAGGGTCCTGAGTTCAAGCCCCCCCACTGGGGCTGGGCGTGAAACCTACTTTTAAAAAAATAGTTTGTTTATTATGCGTTTACATAGGATTTAAAAGGTAAATTTTATGTTATAAATGTTTTATCACAATAAAAAGCTTTTTTAAAAATCCCAAACAGTTCTCTTAGGCCCAAGTCAGAGTCTGGGGACAGCTGGGTCTCCCCTCTGTGACTAGTACCAAAGAGCTACATTCTTCTCTCCTTGAACCTCCAGCCATCAAGGTGGCTCCAACCCCCTGATCCTGGCCCAGGATTTCCTGTCCTCAGTCAGTGGCACCACCTTCCTCCTAGGCATCGGCTGTGGTCCTTAATTCATCCCCTCTCCTCCCCCACACCAGCCTGTCTGTCAGCACTGTCACTCCACCTCCTGATCACATCCCAAATCCTCTGCTATCCGCACCCTGGGCCACAAAAAGACACTGCAAGAGGCAGGCTTCTTGGGGCACCTGGATGGCCCAGTCAGTTGAGCATCCGACTTCAGCTTAGGTCATGATCACTCAGTTCATGGGTTTGAGCCCCAGGTCAGGCTCAGCTGACAGCTCGGAGCCTAGAACCTGCTTCGGATTCTGTGTCTCCCTTTCTCTCTGTCCCTCCCCTGCTCACACTCTTGTTTCTGTCTCAAAAATAAACAAACAACAGAAAAAGACACAGGCTTCTCACGGGTCCTCCCTGCTTTCCTCTCTGGCCTCGCAGCAGTCGGCTCTGGCCCGGAAGTAGAGTGATCCTCTGAAATAAGCACCCTCGTCCCATCCCCCAGCCAGGGCTCCCCAGGAGCAACCTGACAAAGGCCTCCACATCTCTCTTGAGACCTCCCTGCTGCCCAGAAATTTCTTTCTTCTGCACTACAGCCATATGACTTGCCCCCTTGCTTCCTATAGGCTCTTCTCTCTCTTGTCCCTCATTGTGTCCCAGTCAGTTTGTTCTTTTGGATTCTCCCCTTGTCACAGTGTCGTCTAGTGCAAGGAGCCCTTCCAGCTAGCCCCTGTGCCTTTTGACTTTCCCTTTCTCCTTTTAAGCACTCCCCTGCCTTTCCACCCCCACAGGCCACCTCAGCACCACAACGACCCGCTTCTCCTGGGGGCCAGCCTCGTTCCCTCCATGGACACTGGGTATGTTCCCTGCCCCTGGGGTGTCTCACTGGGTCTTAGATATGTCCCATCAAGGACGTGCAGAGCACTGTGGTCAGAGATACTTGAAATAAATCTTTTCTCTGTGGTATGTTGTCAGTTTGATACACAGTTAAATTCATTTGTTTGTGTTTGTATTCAATATAGTAGGGTTTTGTCACCTTTTCATTTTCATTTTGGTTACGTAAGCTCGTACATGACTCAGAGAGGTCTTACCTTATGCCTCCACTTCCTCACCCCCACGTGCCCGGGGACTGGGAAGCGCTTCTTCCCTTGTGGCTCACACGACAGGTGGCCTGTGATCTGTAGGTGGTCCGCAGGTGCTCTTCTTCCACCCTCTCCGCGCCACGGGCATGGTGTCGTCCACCCCTCAGGTCCTTGCTGGCAGCTCTCGAGGTGTCTGCAGTATCAGGCCAGGAACAGTAACGCCATTACTAGTAACATCCTACACCTATGGTTTTGCATTTCTGGGAGTGTCTCTTTAGGGTAGAGTTCTAGAAGGGATTGCCATTGATGGCATTGACACCCTTGATTGTATCTAAGAGGCATTCTTGGGACATGTGGTTTGTACTTGACCTCATGGTGGTTAAACTATTTGGGGCATATACAGGAGCATCCTGAAGAAGCCAGACCTTTCCCACAGGTGCTGGCCTCTGACTCCAGGACTGTCCTGGTGCCAGGGAGCAGCCCTGGCCTTCAGCGGTGCCCCTGTAGACTGCGTGGCAGTGACTGTCCCAGTCCGTCCACCACTCCGCTGCTGGCAAGCTCCCCTTCTCCCCTCTGCGATGACGATGACAGGCTGCAGGCCACACCCAGCTTCCCAGGGTTCTTCCTCATTTCCTTCGGGGAAGCTAAGACTGTGAAAATGGAAAACTAAGCTCTGTGCTGCAACAGGCTAGGGACCTCACTTTTCAGCAAGAAAAAGTCTCCTACGGGCCTTGGACTGAATCAGGGTGACCATGAGAGCCAGGCTCAGAGCCCTGAACTGCTAGAAAAGACCCAGGATAGGGAAGAACGCAGGGGTGAGTCTGTCTCCCCACCCCTGACCTGAGCTGTTCAGAAAAGCCATGTCCTAATGGTGCCGAGTCTTGATGCTGACGTGCCTTTGGCAACTTCCCCGCATCATTTGAGTCTGGTTTCCAGTGCACACCACAGTGCCTTCACTGGGGTCTCCCCAGTGTGAACAAGGCGGGGTGTTGCTTGGGGTAGACCCGCCGTGAGGCAGTTGACCAGTGCTGACACAAGCCGTGTGGGACAGGGCAGCTCTAGGGCTGAGATACTGAGGACAGGAATAGTCCAATTCTTTCCTAGAACGAATTGCTGAGAGACTGGCAGACAGCTGGTTCCGAGCCCACAGTTCCTCCCAAGACTCCCGGGCCCGGGTCGTATTCCTGGGCTCGTACCGCCGCCCAAGAGCATCGTGGCCAGGCTCCGATTCCAGGGTCCACACACAAAAGGAAGGGACCCTGCCAGGTGGACCCGAAATATAGGGGAGGAGCTGCTCTGTCGGGGTGAAAAAGTGGGGAGGCGCGGGCCCCGGAGCGGGGAGGGCGCTCTTCTGCGCCTGTCTTCGCTCTTCCCTTCCGGTGGTCGTGGTCGCTGGTGGAGGCTGAGGTGGTCACGTGTTGTAAGGGAACGGCTGCTCATACAACGTTCGCGGACCCGGGATGGCTTCTCTCCTCACCCTAGAGCCCGGCAGTGGTTTCTGATTGCCCGAGTTGGCCGCTCTTTATTATAGTGCCTTTGTAATCTCTCTCCGTCTGGGGTGTCGGTACCTATTGTCAAGATGAGAAAACTGAGGCACGGGATGTTGAGGTCACTTGCTCAGGTCCATGTTTAGAAACTGCAAAGTCAGGATTTGAGCTCAGGTTGGCTGGCTCCAGACCCACGTGTTCTGTCCACAGCACTGTGCTATGCGCCCCCTCCCCAGGGAGTAGTGCTAGGCTGTGTTACCATCAGTGAGGCATCCTGTGCCCCACAACAGCTTTTTATCAAGCACACGTTGGAGAAAACCTAAAATACAGAAGCCGTAGTAACACCCAAGCCCGGCCTGCTCAAAGAAAGCCCGGCCCACGTTTTGGGGGTGGGCAGCTCCCTCTCCAGCAGTGAAGGGCCTTTTGTCAACCAGCAAGCCCAGAGGCCCTTGGGCACAGCTTGTAAAGTGGCCTCTTCCAAGGCACTGTACTAAGAAGCCACATGGTGTTTCTATCCAGAAAAATGCCACCTGTATAGGCTGTTCAGTGTCCTGCATGCTAGGGGTGGGACTTGGGGCAGAAGGACTCAGAGTGGTCACAGGCAGGTGGGGCAAACCCCAAAGCCCAAAGCCTCTAAGGAAATCTGTGACGGGGAAGGGCATCGAGATCTGAGCGAGCAGCGGCCGGGCAGCCCTGTCTCTCAGAGCCCTACTCGGGCTGGGATGCTCCAAGCCTGCCACTGCTCACTCTTTCTACAAACTGGTGTGTGTTCCCTATGATACTTACATGCTTATTTAACACTTCAGGGAAGAAAAGTCAGAAGACCAGGATCTCCAGGGCCTCAAGGACAAACCCCTGAAGTTTAAAAAGGTGAAGAAGGATAAGAAAGAAGACAAAGAGGGCAAGCATGAGCCCCTGCAGCCACCAGCCCACCACTCTGCTGAGCCAGCAGAGGCAGGCAAAGCGGAGACCTCAGAAGGGCCAGGCACAGCCCCCGCCGTCCCGGAAGCTTCTGCCTCCCCCAAACAGCGGCGCTCCATCATTCGTGACCGGGGACCCATGTATGATGACCCCACTCTCCCTGAAGGTTGGACCCGAAAGCTTAAACAAAGGAAGTCCGGCCGCTCCGCTGGGAAGTATGATGTGTATTTGATCAAGTAAGTAAGGGTGGCTTCTGTATCCACAGAGCAGGGAAGGCTGAGTAGGCAGGAGGTCGGGGACAGGTGCTCAGAAACTCCTGGGGCCCCCTTCGGGGGGAAGCTCTTTGTTGCTTGTCGATCCGGGAAGTATGTGTGCATAAGCCTGTCGTGGATCTGGGGGGACGTCCCTAATGAACACCACTTGCAGGCCCAACCAGGTAGGTTTGGAATGACTGTGGCCAGAGATCACTGCCCCGAGTGAGACGTGCGCACAGTAGCAGGGCGTGACTCTATCTCACCAGCCCTTGAGGTCTCGTCTGGTGATGGTGATGGCGTCGCAGTAGGGCGTGCCCAGGGCCACAGTGAAGGTCGGAGCTCATGGGGTTCGGTCCGCACTGCAGACCACATCAGGAAAGCTGGGCGCTCTGACAGGGCCTCCGGGGAGAGACACAAATGAGCACCATGTGCCTTTCCAGCTGTCCTTTGTACGTTTGTCCGGCGTTGGGCTGGTCCCTGGGCATTTTCTGTTGAAACAGAGTAATTCCAAACCAGAGCCTCAGGGGAAGACTGAAGAAGTAGTGCATTTGAGTTCTGGCCCTTAGATGATCCAGAAAAGGTTAGCAGTCTTTGAAGGACATTTGCAGACAACCTCATTTGATCCCAACAACTCTGAGAAGGGTGAGCAAAGCATTATCCCATTGACAGATGAGGAAACTGATCCCAGAGAAGCTAAGCAGCACGCCCAGGTTCAGACAGAGGAGTGCTCTTACTGACTGAGCCCGGGCCCCGGCTGGCAGAACGGGCCCCAGCCTGGTGGCTTGAGAGGCTCCCTAGGCGGGGCCCCTTGGGGACCAGAGGAAGGGCCTTGGTGGCAGACAGACCCTCAGGCGTGTCTAGGCAACAGCTAGAGAGCAGCCAGCACCGAGCTTTTCGGTCATTGGAGCACGCCCTCACGGTGGCCGCCACCACCCAGCGACCGGACCATGTCATGTGTGGCTGTGGCTGCACCCCTCTCTTTTAACCCGTTTTGGCTTTTCTCTAATGTGAGTGGACCCTCGCTTAGTAGTACCACCAGGCAGGCCCTAGCGGCAGAGCGTCCCGTTGGAGAGTTCACCGCCTCCTGCTCTGCCCCATATCTGACATTACTGGGGAAGCTTCTAATCATCCTTTGTGTCTCTCCGTTTGTTCCCACAGTCCCCAGGGAAAAGCCTTTCGCTCTAAAGTGGAGTTGATTGCGTACTTCGAAAAGGTAGGCGACACCTCCCTGGACCCTAATGATTTTGACTTCACGGTAACTGGGAGAGGGAGCCCCTCCCGGCGAGAGCAGAAACCACCTAAGAAGCCCAAATCTCCCAAAGCTCCAGGAACTGGCAGAGGCCGGGGACGCCCCAAGGGGAGCGGCAGTGCGAGACCCAAGGCGGCAGCATCAGAGGGTGTGCAGGTGAAAAGGGTCCTGGAGAAAAGCCCTGGGAAGCTGCTCGTCAAGATGCCTTTTCAGCCTTCACCGGGGGGCAAGGCCGAAGGGGGTGGGGCCACCACGTCCGCCCAGGTCATGGTTATCAAACGGCCCGGCAGGAAGCGAAAAGCCGAGGCTGACCCCCAGGCCATCCCCAAGAAGCGGGGCCGAAAGCCAGGCAGTGTAGTGGCGGCCGCCGCCGCGGAGGCCAAGAAGAAAGCGGTGAAGGAGTCTTCCATCCGGTCCGTGCAGGAGACTGTGCTCCCCATCAAGAAGCGCAAGACCCGGGAGGCCGTCAGCATCGAGGTGAAGGAGGTGGTGAAGCCCCTGCTCGTGTCCACCCTCGGCGAGAAGAGCGGAAAGGGACTGAAGACCTGCAAGAGCCCCGGGCGGAAAAGCAAGGAGAGCAGCCCCAAGGGGCGCGGCGGCAGCGCCTCCTCGCCCCCCAAGAAGGAGCACCACCATCACCACCACCACTCGGAGCCCCCGAAGGCGCCCGCGCCGCTGCTCCCGCCCCCGCCCCCGCCCCCGCCGGAGCCCCAGAGCTCCGAGGACCCCGCCAGCCCCCCTGAGCCCCAGGACTTGAGCAGCGGCGTCTGCAAAGAGGAGAAGATGCCGAGAGGAGGCTCGCTGGAGAGCGACGGCTGCCCCAAGGAGCCAGCTAAGACTCAGCCCGCGGTCGCAACCGCTGCCACGGCCGCAGAAAAGTACAAACACCGAGGGGAGGGAGAGCGCAAAGACATTGTCTCGTCCTCCATGCCGAGGCCAAACAGAGAGGAGCCTGTGGACAGCCGGACGCCCGTGACCGAGAGAGTTAGCTGACTTTACACAGAGCGGATTGCAAAGCAAACCAACAAGAATAAAGGCAGCTGTTGTCTCTTCTCCTTATGGGTAGGGCTCTGACAAAGCTTCCCGATTAACTGAAATAAAAAATATTTTTTTTTCTTTCAGTAAACTTAGAGTTTCGTGGCTTCAGGGTGGGAGTAGTTGGAGCATTGGGATGTTTTTCTTACCGACAAGCACAGTCAGGTTGAAGACCTAACCAGGGCCAGAAGTAGCTTTGCACTTTTCTAAACTAGGCTCCTTCAACAAGGCTTGCTGCAGATACTACTGACCAGACAAGCTGTTGACCAGGCTTCTTAGGGTGTGCCTGCACCTCCCCTCCCACCCAGACCTCCCCCCTGTGTGGTCTTTAGGGACAGAGAGTGCTTGAGAGGACACGCCCGTTTTTGGTGCCATTGGTGCCCCAGTCTGCCCTCTCGGCTCCCCCTCCCCTGCCCCACCACTACCCCCCAGCTCCCCCACCCACATTGGGACAAGGAGGTGTGAGGCAGGAGAGACAGTTGGACTCTTTAGAGAAAAAGACAGAGATGGCCAGTGGCTACAGCCCGTGTGAACTCACCCATGGTGGCACAAATCTGGCCCCACGCCAGCCCCAACCCAAAACCGACTAGGACATTTCACGGGACAGGAAAGCGAGCACCTGTTCGCTCCAGTTCTGGCATGGCTAGGAGGGAGTCAGTCCTTGAGCTGCTGCGTGTAGATTGGCCTGAGCCAGAGGAGAGGACGGCCCGGGGCCGCGCTCCAGTGGGTGGAGCTCGAGAGAGGCCGCGGAAGCAGCGGGACGAGGGACGAGGCGCGGGCAGGCTGGCCCCGGCTCCTCCGGGTGGCAGAGAGCGGTGGGGCCGACAGAACTCCTAGTCGCTCAGAGCAGTCTGTGACTGGTAGATTGAGGCCTAGTGGACAGGTTGGGGGGCCAGGGGAAAGGAGGGGAAAATGTTCTTCCAAAACTTTCCAATTCTACTCCTTTAGGGACAGCTTAGAACTATTTGCACTATTGAGTCTTCATGTTCCCACTTCAAAACAAACATGCTCTGAGAGCAAACTGGCTTGAATTGGTGACACTTTGTCCCTCAAGCCACCAGACATGATGGTGTTTAGAACTACCTGGATCTGTATATACCTGCGCTTGTTTTAAAGTGGGCTCAGCACATAGGGTTCCCACGAAGCTCCGAAACTCTAAGTGTTTGCTGCAATTTTATAAGGACTTCCTGATTGGTTTCTTTTCTGTCCTTCCATTTCCGCCTTCTTTCATTCACCCTTTCATTTCTTCCCTCCTCATTCATCCCTTTTGCACCAGGCACCCACAGTTCCCAATTTACCCAAGCTGATGCTGGTCAGCTCAGGCCCCCACCTCTCACCCTGCCCTTGGCCTTCCCACTGCCAGCCCCGGCCCCCTCCGCACCTGTTCTGAGCCCTGAGGAAGCCCCGGGCTCTGCCAAGTCCACCTGGCCCTAGCACCTTGGCTTCTCGGCAGGGCAGGAGGGCAGCATGATCTTGCTCTCTTAGGGAGCTCCCTTCCCTGGTTAGACCCTGGATTCTGGGCCTTCTGAACCTTCTACTTGAGAGAAATGGGCAGGAGAAGCTGGGCGGATTTGGATTTGGGAGCTGAGGGTAGCATAGAGGCCCCCTTGGCCTGCCAGAGTCATTGAGTAACCCAGGCCTGACCTTGGCCCCTGCCAGACCCAGCTAGCACAGTGCAGCGCGACAAGGCAGCAGGTGGGAAGGAATGTGGGTGCCCCAAGCCCGGGCTGGGACCAGCACCTGGGCCCCTGGCCCCTCTGCTCCTCCTTTAAATTAACCACGAACTCTCTTCTGATGGAGAAGGTGTGGCCTTTGCTTGCCGGAGACTGGGCGGGGCCAGTCTACTCCCTGTGTCCACCTCTGCGCCAGGGCCACGGTGCGGGGGGCTTAGAGGCTTGGCTTTGCTGCGGCTGTTCCTCGATCAGTCTCCATTTAGGGCCCCATCCCCTCATTCTCTGTTCAGGAAGTCCTTATCTAGCTGCGTATCTTCATCATATTGGTATATCCTTTTCTGTGTTTACAGAGATGTCTCTTATATCTAAATCTGTCCAACTGAGAAGTACCTTATCAAAGTAGCAAATGAGACAGCAGTCTTATGCTTCCAGAAACACCCACAAGCACGTCCCATGCGAGCTGCTGCCATGAACTGTCAAGTGCGTGTCGTCTCGTGTATTTCAGTTATTGTCCCCTGGCTTCCTTACTGCGGTGTAACCATGAAGGAGTGAAACATCCTACAAACCGTCTAGCACTTCCTTGCCAGTCCTTAGTGATCAGGAACCATAGTTGACAGTTCCAATCAGTAGCTTAAGAAAAAATCGCGTTTGTCTCTTCCGGAACGGTTAGAAGCAAGGGAGTTTGCCCCCATTCTGTTCGCAGAATCATAGTTGGCTTTTGTAGCGCTTTTGTACCCATTTCCCTATGCTGCAAAAGCAAGTCCCACAACCAGGCCCACTCTGCTGTCGACCCTCTGGGCTTCCCTTCTGACTCCGCCCCAGGAAGGGAAGGGGGGTCGGAGGAGGAGGAGGCGAGTCCTTCAGGACCCCTCTTCCTTCAAGGACAAAAGGCTCCTGACCCCAAACTAGCCTCACACTCCCGGCACCAACGAAGGATGCCTATCCACGCGATCATAGCGTCCGGCCAGTTTGTCATGGAGACGCCTTCCGTTCTGGTCGGTCGGGTTTTTATGCATTACACTTAGTCCAGTGGGATGTGACTCCTGGAACCAGAGTCAGGGGCTGGCCTCCCCATCAGCTTGGTACCATCTGGTCCTGGGGAGACGAGTGCAGGGCCCGCCATACCCCCCTTTCACCCAGGACCGTCCAGGGACTGACTGGGCATTGGTGGTTGAGGGCACAGCGTTTCAAGTGTCGTTTTCCTTCGGCCCGGCCCGACCTGCAGCCCCTCGCTCCCCAGCTGCTGCTCCGTCCGACTCCAAAGCTGCAGGCCACGCCTGAGGCTCCCCAGGGTTTCTCTCCGTCCCCGTTGCCTCCGCTTTCCCTCTTCTGCGCCTGAGAAAGGCACTGCGAGGCAGTCACCATCAGGCAGGCCGCCTTGATGGTTTGTCGCCCTGACCGGCCGGGGCCCTGCAGCTCCCACACCAGCCCTGTCCTGGGTCAGGTTGGCAGGAGGTTGGAGGGAAAGCCAGGCCATGGGATTCTCACCAGCTGTGTCCAGCCCAGTTTGGGGATGTGACCTCGATTTTGTGTGTACTTGGCCACCCCGAAGATTGGGGGCATCTTTTAGGGACTGTGTGAAGAATAGAGAAATTAAGCAACGGCTTTTAGATACCTGTTTGTGGGGCTAGGTCGCAGAGTCCCTTTCAGTCACCCCAACCCTCGTCCCGGTTGTTAGTCACTACCTCCTCTCCCAACAGAATGCCGGAGGCCCTCGAGCTCCTCCCACAATGCCCAGCCCAGCTCCGCCCCGCCCTGCCCATTGGTGGGCCTGCCCTAACCAGTGGAATTTCTGGCCTTGCCACTGTAGTGAGGCAGGGCACCGAGCCACAGCCGGGCACAGCTCCCTTCTGCCGCTGCTGAATTCCCACATCAGAAGACACAGGAGACACCTAGACATGCCCCGTTCCCCAAGTCCATCAGTGCCAAACTATCCGAGACCCCAACCCCCCAACTCCCCGGAAGGTGAAAGCCGTGGTGGTGGCCTGGGGATGCTGGCCGCAGCCGGCACCTGGCTTCTACTCCCGAGACCCCTGCAGGTGTGGGCAACAGTCTGTGCAAGGGTACCATTCCAGGCTAGAGGCCACCAATGGTGGCACTAGGACCTGGAGCAGCCCCAACTTGTCACCTGCTCCTCTGCCCAGCTCTTCACCGCTGTGACAGGTTGTGAAAGAGGGTAGTAGCCTGAAACAAACTGCCGTGTTTGGAGGGAAAGGAGTTTGTTTAGCTGACAGAACCTGTGCATTTAAGTAATTTTTAATAAAGCAGCTGAAGCGCAGGAAGGAGCACAAGGTGGGAACTGAATTCACCAGGTGGGGCCGGCTGGGTCTTGCAGGGCCCAGGAGAGCCTGGCCGCCGAACTCTGTGCCCCCTTTCCAGAGCATTCCCGCCCGGCTCTCTGGGCTGATGGAGCCAGGGAAGGTCGCAGGGGCCGGTTCTCAGAGACGCCTTCTGTGCACCCGTTCCTAGCCAGTGTCCCCCCAAATCGTTTCCTGGTGGGAGCTTCACGCACAGATTGTAGGACTGATGGCCCAGAGACCTCAGGAAGCAAGCTATGTCCAGAGCCCCGTGGGCCTTTGCCCAGCCAGTTCCCCGAGGCCTGGCTCATGGTGTTGGGGGGCGGGGGGGGGGGGGCAAGCATGGCAGTGTCGCCCAGCCTGTGGTAGAAGCCCTGCTCCTGTGCCCCCGCAGCCCCACCGTGTCGCGTTCCTGAGCTTGCTCTGTTCTCTGTAAGGACCCCCCTTGCTCTCTTCATCAGTAAACTCGTCCACTCTGGAGGGGTTTGTTGAGTCTCCATTTTTGCGTCTTTCTCTTTCAGATACTCTATCCATCTGTACAAGAGGCATAGTCTCATTGTTATACATCGCTAGGATACTGCCTCCCCCAGGGTCTGAAGTCACATATTAAATGGGGGGGAAAAGTGAACACTGAAACCTGTTCTTGACAATTCAGAAGGAAAACCTAGAAAACATTTGGCAGAAAATTGCATTTCGATGTTGCTGAATGAATAAGAGCAAGCTTTTGCAAAACTGCTGATCTAAAAATACCTGGAGCTCGGCCTGACACGTGGCGAGTGCCGCAGGAAGGGGGGGGCCGGCCTGAAGCTGCTGGGTCTGAGACTTGGGGCTGGCCTGGCACTGGACAGCCCCCTGTCCCGTGGGGCCGCCCGCCTGGTCCCAGGCCCGTAGGAGCCCGACGCTCCGTGTGGGAAGCAGAGTGGCCCCAGTGACTCCAGAGGCCTGCGACGTCCGCACCGCCGAGCGCCACCTGTACCCTGCTCCTTTCTCATCTCAGCGGGGCCTTCCCCAAGTGCTCATTTTTCAGGAAGAAGGGAGTTCTGACTAGAGCTCAGGCAACTAGGAAGGTGAGGGGGAGGGGTCCCTTTCGGCCTCGGCCGGTCCCCTGAGGACATTGCCCCCCGCTCCGCTCTCCCTGGGGCCCAGGGCCTAGGTGAAGCGGCGCTCCCTTCCGCGCTCAGGGGTGAAGCCGGAGGCCTGAGCAGCCGTCGTGGTGTGTGTCCCCCTGGCCCCCCACCAGCGAGAGCCCCTGGGCCGGAGGGACAGCAGGCACAAGAACAGATGCCAGGCAGAACCGAGACCCTCCCAAAGGGAAGTCCGGCCATGGAGTTCGAGAGCATTCGGGAAACCTGCAAACTGCCTTTGCTCCCCAGGCCCCGCCTAGCTTCCCTTTCCCCAGGTCCTCGGCAGCAAGAGGCAATGAGGTGGAAAGGCCAAGAGGTTTGGCTCCTGCCCGCTGGCAGTCCCTCGCCCTGTGTTTGTGTGTCCAGTGACCGAGCTGTCCTTCCTGGTGACCCTGATTATACCAGTATCTTACGAACTAGACGCATAGGCCTGCTTGGTCTCTATCCTGGGCTTTTGTTTTGCTTTTTAGCTTCGCTTTTAGTTTTTCTGTCCCTTTTATTTAATGCACCTACTAGACACACAGAGCAGTTGAATTTTTATATATATATATCTGTATATTGCACAGTTATAAACTCATTTTGCTTGTGGCTACACACACACACACACACACACACACACAAGACCTGTTAAAATTATACCTGTCGCTTAATTACAATATTTCTGATAACCATAGCATAGGACAAGGGAAAATAAAAAACAACAACAACAAAAAAACACAAAAAAAACAAAAACAAAAAAAAAAACCCCTACAAATCTGTCTGCTGGTCACTTCTGTCCAAGCAGATCCGTGGTCTTTCCTCGCTTCTTTCAAGGGCTTCCCTGTGCCAGGCTAAGGAGGCCCCAGGCAGCACCCGGGTTTTGCACTGTTTCTCCCATGCTCGTGAGAGAGGTCCCAGGATGCTGGTGCGAAACCGTTCCCGTCAGCGGGTGGGCGCGTGAGCGCTTCCTTGCCCCGGCAGAGCCTGGAATGTAGTGGGCACCGCCTGGCCCCCTTTGACATCTGGGGGGACAGCTGGAGTCCGCGGGGAGGGGGGGGGATGACCCAACCCCCACCCCACCCCTCCCGGTAATGCAGTCAGAGTGATCCTACGGATGGTGAGCTCAACAGGCCTCCCCACCAGCAGGGCTTCCACTTTGCCGAGGCTGGAGGGGAACGGGGAGGCCCGTCACGTCTCCGAATGTGTGAGCTGCATCAGGTAGCGCACCAGGGACCCCAGAACCACATACGAGAATCCACTGGGTCCCCTCTAGGAGGTGGCAAAGACTCCCAGAAACATCCCTTTCTCTTCTCCCCCATCCTACGAGTAACTGCATTTGCTTTTGTAATTCTTAACGAGCAATATCTGCTAGAGTTTAGCCGTAACCATTCTTTTTGATCGTTTTTTTAAGTAAAAAACACCAAAAAAAAAAAACAAAAAAAAAAAAACCCACAAAAAACAAAGAAAAAAAAACAAAACCCAGAAACTTGTTCTTCCAAAGCAGAGAGCATTATAATCACCAGGGCCAAAAGCTTCCCTCCCTGCATCAGTACTTCTTCTGAGGCCTGAACCAAAAGAGAAACGCTCAAGGCCTTCGGGTGGCCAGGCTGGCTTGTGGCCCCTCGGACGACCTGGGCCGCGGCGGCCTCTGGGCCCGGCGCGGGGCCGCTCCAGCCTGCGTTCAGTATTAGCGGTGGGTCACAGCGTCCTTTCCCGCCCAGCCCGGGATGGGGGCGGACGAGGCGAGGAGGCCGTCGCTGCCGATGTCTGCCACTAACAGGTGGGTGTCCACGTGCGTCCACGCATGTGCTTTCTGACTGAAATCGGAAATCAGCGCCCGAGTTAGCCTCACCCGGTGACCTCTCGCCCGCCCGGATGGAGCGGGGCCCATCCAGTTGAGTGTTTCTGGGGAGCCGGACGGTGGAGTGCAAAAGGCTTGCAGAACTTGAAGCCTGCTCCTTCCCTTGCTACCAAGGCCTCCTTTTCCGTTTGATTTGTCACTGCTTCAATCAATAACGGCCGCTCCAGAGTCAGTAGTTGATGAATATATGACCAAATATCACCAGGACTGTTATTCAATGTGTGCCGAGCCCTTTCCTCGCGCTGGGCTCCCGTGTACCCGGACACTGTAACGTGTGCTGTGTTTGCTCTCCCTCCTCCCCCCCCCCCATCGTTCTGGGGTTTTTCTGTTTGGGTTTGGTTTGGTTTTTATTTCTCCTTTTGTGTTCCAAACATGAGGTTCTCTCTACTGGTCCTCTTAACTGTGGTGTTGAGGCTTATATTTGTGTAATTTTTGGTGGGTGAAAGGAAATTTGCTAAGTAAATCTCTTCTGTGTTTGAACTGAAGTCTGTATCGTAACCATGTTTAAAGTAATTGTTCCAGAGACAAATGCTTCTAGACACCTTTTCTTTACAAACAAAAGGATTTGGAGGGAGGGGATGGTGACCAAGATGAGAGGGGCTGTCCTTTTTCCCCAGGAGGGGAGATCCGAAGAGATGACCCCTGCCCAGATCAGCCAGAAGCCACCCAAGGAAGTTAAGCCTAAGCCAACGGACCAAATAGCTGATGTGTTGCCATTTTCAAAGTCAGAGTAAAACCAGGTTTCGTTCCACCCAGTGGATTCTGTTGCCTTTTTTTCCCCTGAGACTAATTAGCATCATCATTACTTTTAAGGACAGACAAAACTGGTGTCCCTCTGAAGGGAGACAGGAGGGGTGTGAGCAGAGCTGACCTCGAGTCGTAGGGAGGAGGATAGGGCAGGCCGGAGCAGCACAGCTCAGATGAAAGGTGGTCACCTCCCCGGGGACCTCCGCTGTGGCCACAGAGTCAAGTGTGTGTTCGCAGGGCAGATGGCCATTCTCCGCCCGGTTCGGCTCTTCCTGGACGGGCCAGGTGGTGGCGATTACCATTCGGGACACCTCCATCACATCCCACCCTGTCCCAAAGTCCACACCACTTAACGTGACCTCTAGATTCTTCAGCATCCCAGGTGATCTGACGATGGGGGAGGGGGTGCACTCTCTTCGCCATCATCTGATCCCCAGCAGAATTTGGGCATGAGAAACCCCACTTCCCTTTCCTTGGCAAAACCAGATCCTTCTGAGAAAAGCCGTTACCCACACCATTGTTCTGGGCTCACAGAGCAGGGACAGATGTGTGCTCCCTTAGCACCCAGCCCCCCCACCCCGAGGCGAGGACAATGCTGACTGTCATGACTATTTGCACATGGGTTTAGTATCGGGAAGAACCAGGCAGGGTGGCTGCCCCCTCCTGAGTCGCAGTGACACCTGTCGCCCTAGACAGAGGAGCTCCAGCCGGAGCCTCGGCTGAGGATGGGAGAGAGGTGGGGCGGGGGGAGGGGGGGGGCGGGGGCATGGAGCAGCCCGGGACAGACTTGGCTAGAGATGTCTCTAAAAGCCCTCCATCACATTCACCTTTGGTTTTTGTGTTTTGGGACAATTACTTTAGAAAATAAGTAGGTCGTTTTAAAAACAAAAAATATTGATTGCTTTTTTGTAGTGTTCAAAAAAAGGTTCTTTGTGTATAGCCAAATGACTGAAAGCACTGATATATTTAAAAACAAAAGGCAATTTATTAAGGAAATTTGTACCATTTCAGTAAACCTGTCTGAATGTACCTGTATACGTTTCAAAAACACCCCCCCACTGAATCCCTGTAACCTATTTATTATATAAAGAGTTTGCCTTATAAATTTACATAAAAATGTCCGTTTGTGTCTTTTGTTGTAAAATCAAGTGATTTTTTCATAAGGTTCTTTTACTATTTGAAAAGATGGGCAGCACGCAGTTTTATTTTATTTTTGTAAGTTTTTTAATACGTGTGAAAGCAAAGAATACTCAGCATGCCTTTCTAAGTGACGCGTTTGCACCTTTTGTTGGGAAGTACTGTATCCTGTGCTGTTAGCATTCTCGATAAATCTCTCTGTGAAAGTGACTCAAGGTCTGGGCTTTCATTATCAGACAGCTCACAGGACAGTGGCTGGTGTGTCTCCTGACTCCATCCGGCTGCCCCTGAGCACAGCCGGCCGCTGTCAGGACTGCCTCCGGGGGCAAGCCCAGCCTCCTCCCCACACGGCCTCCCCTTGGGCTCCAAGGCTACACCTACCAGGCACACTGCTCCTGCGCCTGATGGGAAGCTCTGGGGTGGCAGGCCGGGAAGGGCCCGGCCCCGGGGTGGCCCGCCGTGCCCCAGGGCCAGGGACCAACTTCCCTGCTCCTGAGGGCTATGGCGGCGGCGCCTTCTCTGTCCAGGTGCTTTGGGGAGCACCCAGCCATTTCCCGCCTCCGCCTCCCCCCCCCCCCCCCCCGGGCCCCTGCCCGCTCGCGCTCCTCCCGCGCCTGCCGCCTGAGACCCCCCCGAGGCCTCTGCAGACCTGGCCCCCAGCCCAAAGGGGCCGCTGTCATCGCTGTGCGGTCTGCAGACCTTTTGCAAACCCGGTCCGGGAGCTGCCTGCCCGGCCACCTGCCACAGCTGTTCTCAGCAGGCTGTTGCCGGGCTGGAGGGAACGACGGCGCAGGCCCCGACTGCACACGCAAGTGTGGACACAGCTGCTAGAAGGCGCGCTCGAATATCCCGGCCTTGAACGTTAGAACAAAGGGTTGAAATTCAACCTGGGTATCCGGGGCACTTCTGGCGTGCGAGCCCGCCCCGGGAGCCGCTGTCCAGCAGCGAGCGAGCAGCGAGCAAGGAGCTCGCCGCCCTTCCCTCGGGGCTCCCTGCGCGTGCAGGCGGCTTTCCCCGCGCTGGCGTCGGCGGCCCCCAGGAGAAGCCGCCGGGGCTCAGGGCGCGCCTGGCGACGGCCGTGGCTTCTGGGAAGAGGCTCCCGTTGGAGGCCCTCGTCGGGAGGACAGCCTGGAGGGGAGCCCTCCAGGGGCGGGACTGAGGGGGGCGCGGGCGGTTGGGGAAGGAGACCTGTGGCCTCTCAAGCACGCATCCATCTGGCGAGGAGAGGAAGGCGCGGCTGCTGCCTGCTGGGGTCTTCCCCCATCTAGTGGGGGAGCCCGACACGCGCGGAGGCTCGGAAAGGGCGCCCCGCACGTGCCAGGCCCAGCAGGGGCCGCGGGCAGCTCTGCCCAGACGGAGCCAGGGGCCCCCGGGAAGGAGGGAGGAGCGAGGCCGCTGGGCCTGTGGGGAAGAAGTGGACTCCGGAGTGTTCAGGGAAACGGCCGGAGGACAGTGGCCACGGGGATGGAGGGAGCGCCAGAGAATCCAAGGAAGCCACGGCTGCAGAGCACTGTGGGAAGGGGCAGGGAGCCTAACGTGGCGAAGACATCGAGGAGGCCTGGAGCCGCGCCTGGTGCCCGGGAGAGGCTGGACCCGGCCGCCCTCGCTGGGGGGAGCGCCGAGCGAGCCAGAGGCACGGCCACCAGAGGGAGGAGGGACAGCGGAAGCTGAAGGCCTGTGTTTAAGAGGCGTAAATACGTTTTATGGGCTAGTGGGAAGAAGCCAGCAAAGGAGGAAAAGCTGCAAACAGCGCAAAGAGCCAGCGATTGCTGGAGCAGGTTCCCGAAGGAGCGGGAAAGATGGGCTGTAGGGCAGAGGAGGTGGGCAGCAATGCCCCGAGCTGGCTAGGCTGCCCCGCAAGCTTCCAGACGCTTCTCCCTGCACCCAGCCTCCCGGCCGCCCGACGAGACTCGGCGGGGGTCCTCTGTGTGGCCCGCAGCTGCCCCCGCCCTGCCTGGATCTCTGACGACTCTGCACTGCCTCCCACGTAAAGCCCGAAGTTCCTGAGGGGCCCTCCCGGTGACGCTCCCAAGGCCCGGCTCTGGCCCGGTCTGCGGTGTCCCGGGCCGTGCCTCGCCCTTCGTCCCACGGCTCCGAGCCGCGCTCCCGCATCCCTCACGGCCCCACTCAGGCGGCCCCTCCTCCGGGAAGCCCGCCCGGACGCCTCACCGTGCGAAGGGGCGCGGCCTCCGCTGGGAGACACCACGCGCGGCGCCCCCGTCTGGCCGAGGGTCGCGGCGGCGGCAGGCAAGATGGCGGCGGGCCCGGGCCCCGCCCCTTCCGGCCCGCCGGGCGCCGCACGAGGCCGGCTTAAAGGGGAAGTGAGTCAGTGTCCGCGGCCCCGGCCGGCCAAGGCCCGCGCCCGCCGCGGCCCCGAGAGGCCCCAGGAGGCCCTGGCCCGGCGGCGGCGGCGGCGGCGGCGGCGGCGGCGGCCATGGCCGGTGGGCCGGGCCCGGGGGACCCCGCGGCCCCCGGCGCCCAGCACTTCTTGTACGAGGTGCCGCCCTGGGTCATGTGCCGCTTCTACAAAGTGATGGACGCCCTGGAGCCCTCCGACTGGTGCCAGTTCGGTGGGTGGCGGCGGGTGGGGTAGGCTGGGACGGGAGGCGCGCGGGCCCCGGGCGCCCGGGCCTGATGCCTCCCGCCCCGCAGCCGCCCTGATCGTGCGCGACCAGACCGAGCTGCGGCTGTGCGAGCGTTCCGGGCAGCGCACGGCCAGTGTCCTGTGGCCCTGGATCAACCGCAACGCCCGCGTGGCCGACCTTGTGCGCATCCTCACGCACCTGCAGCTGCTCCGCGCGCGGGACATCATCACAGCCTGTGAGCGACAGGGCCCGGGGACCCCGGGGCCCCGGGCTGGACCCAGGACTTCCCACGGGGCTCCTCCCTCCTCCCCCTCCCTCGCCTGGGCCCAACCGCCCTTTTCTTCCCTGGCATCCCAGGGCACCCTCCAGCCCCCCTTCTGCCTGCCGGCACCAGCACCCCGAGGCCCAGCAGTCCCCCTGCACCCTCCGAGGCCCAGGCCCCCCGCCCCCGGAAGTTGCAGACGTCAGCCTCCACACTCCCCTCGCCAGGTAAGAGGGCCCGGGTGTCGGGCTTGATGGTCTTTTGGAAAGGTCCGTCTTGACCATGGCCACTGCCGTACACTATGCCGCCGGGCTCTCCCTGCCTCTCACTGGTGTCTTTATGAAGTTCTTCCAGGCTCCCAAACCCACTCTGGGGCTGAGCTGGGTCCTGTCCCAAGCCCTGCTGCCCTCCAGCCACCACCAGCGTATCCAGACCCTTCCTCTATCAAGGTAGGTGGGTCCTGCCCCCAGAGAAAGAGTCAAGACAGGGAGCAAACAAGGTGGCCTTTCGTACACCTGTGAACCCGGGCAGCCAAGAGGGCGAGCCAGGAGGCAGCTGGGGGGAGGGGGGGCAGCTGGGGGAGGGGGGCTTGTGAGTTTCGGGCCCGGGGGAAGACAGAGGACTGCACCCGACCCAGGATGTCTCCCCACAGCCTGCAGAGAGCCCAGTGCCCCTCCTGCAGGGGCCCCCCCACTCCCCGTTCTGCTGGCCCCTCCCGGAGATCTCCCAAGGCACCCACAACTTCTCGGAGGAGCTGAAGATCGGAGAGGGCGGCTTCGGGTGTGTGTACCGGGCTGTGATGAGGAACACGCCGTATGCTGTGAAGAGGCTGAAGGAGGTGGGTGTAGCGTCCCCGCAAAGGCCCTGGCGACTCGCCAGCAGACCCTCGCTTTTCTGGGCCTTCCCCCGTGCTTACCCATGGACCTCCTTCAGCCCTTCGATTCCCCGGTTCAAGGTCCCCAGCCCCTTGGTTGTTCTGGGCGCAGGACAGGTGGCAGTGAGAGTGGCCATCAAGCCTTGGCTGCCAGAGCTTCACGCTGCCTCCCTGCCCTCGTTTTCCTTGGGGGCCGCAGGGGGCAGACCTGGAGTGGACCACCGTGAGACAGAGCTTCCTGACCGAAGTGGAGCAGCTGTCTCGGTGAGCCTGGGGCCATCCCTCCTGGATGGGGGCAGAGGGAGAGACACGCCGGGGGCCCCCTTGGCCTCCGGGACCGCAGATCGTGGCGCCTGGCTCCCTCCGGCCCCCAGAGCCTTGCCGGGCCCAGCCAGGACTGCCCACCGCCACGATGGCCAGGTGGAGCGGGCGCTGGAGGCCGGAGGCCAGAGCACTCAGGTCCCACTTTTTCAAGCAGGTTCCGTCACCCAAACATTGTGGACTTTGCTGGCTACTGTGCTGAGAGTGGCTTCTACTGCCTCGTCTATGGCTTCCTGCCCAATGGCTCCCTAGAAGACCGCCTCCACTTCCAGGTAGACTTCCTGGCCTGGCACACTTCCCCGGACCCGCATACTCTCAGCACCGGGGCGTTCGGGCTCCGCCAGCGAGTCCCACCTGCCGGCACCCGTGCCCAAGGCCTCTCCCGAGTTGCCCCCTGGGTGCCTGGGCCACGGTGCCTCTGAAAAGGGGGTCACTGGGGCACCCAGGTAGCTCAGCAGGTTAAGGATCCGACTCTTGATTTCAGCTCAGGTCATGACCTCACGGTTCGTGGGTTTGAGCCCCGAGGCAGGCTCCGCACTGACAGCAAGGAACCCAATGTTTGGGATTCTCTCCCCTCGCCCTCTGCCCCTCCCGTACTCGCTCGCTCGCTCGCTCGCTCTCTCTCTCTAGCTAACTAAATAAATAAACTTTAAAAAATAATAAAATAAATAAAATCAAAAGGGGGTTACTGATGCAGTGAGTGGAGTCAAGCTTCTCCCTTTTGCAAGCAGAGTAGCTGAAGGGTCTCGTCAGCCTTGCCCCTGGAGAAAGGGGACCGCGGGCAGTGACGCGCCCACGAGACACACGTGCTGACGGCACATGGGGCACTTCAGCTCCGGGGATTAGCACACCCCCTCCCTGCTGTGCTTTACAAAGCGCTGGAAGAGCTTGGTCCCGACCGTCTTGGGAAGTAGCTCGTGGACATTTGGCTCCTGATTTTCCAGAAGGGGAAACTGAGGCCCAGGGAGTGAAGCGGCTTGTCTGGACCCCCGCAGTGACAGGCAGAGGGAGGGTCAGGGTCAAGGACGGCGGCCTCCCAGCCTCTCCTGCGCCCCTCTGCTTCCTCGGCCAGGCCTGCCCGCCCCTCTCCTGGCCTCAGCGACTGGACATCCTCCTGGGCACAGCGCGGGCCGTTCAGTTTCTACATCAGGACAGCCCCAGCCTCATTCACGGAGACATCAAGAGGTGAGGAGGGGACGTGGCCAGGCCCCGCGGCCTCTGAGAGCTGCCCGAGTGGAGTCCGCGGCAAGGGAGTGACGCTCCGCAACCTTCATCCGGCAGGGAGCGGTGGCACTCGCTCTCCGAGTCCCAAGGAGCCCTGCTCGGGGTGTCCCCCATGAGAATAGGCCTGCCCTCTCCTGCTTGAGGCTGAGGTGAGGGACGGGCTGCAGCCCTGCGGCCCGGGCCATCAGAGCTGGGGGCCCTGGGTCACCGCGTACCGTACCGGGCACGGGCCAGGCGTGGAAGCAGGGGCCGACCGGCGCGCGGGAGCCCCCGGGTAGCGGTACCGCCGGGCAGCGCCGGCCGCTCTCTGCGGGCCAGGTGCGAGCTGGTCGCGCCGAGTCCTGTTTCCTCGGGGCCAGGCAGGTGTCGGGGTGCGGAGCGGGCTGGTGCCGTGCTGACACTGCTCCTCCCCTCCCCCCAAGTTCCAACGTCCTTCTGGATGACAGACTGATGCCCAAACTGGGAGACTTTGGCCTGGCTCGGCTCAGCCGCTTCGCGGGGGCCAGCCCCGGCCAGAGCAGCACCGTGGCCCGGACACGGACCGTGCGCGGCACCCTGGCCTACCTGCCCGAGGAGTATGTCAAGACGGGGAGGCTGGCGGTGGACACCGACACGTTTAGCTTCGGCGTGGTGAGCGGCCAGCCCGTCTGCGGCTTTGGGGGACGGGGCGGCGTGGGGCTGGGGAGGGGGCGGGACACTGGGGCCCAGCAAAGGCACCAGGGCCTGGAGAGCTCCGCGCGCCGCCGGGCCAGAGGCCAACCTGGCGGGAAGCTCTCGGGGCTTCGGCTCCGGGGCCCCTCCCTCCCTGCCCCGGGCCCCTCCCACGGCCCTGCACCTGACTCCGGGCTGCGGTTCCTCCTGGCTCCTCCGGAGCGCTGGTCCCATAGCGTGAGGCTCTGTCCTTGCCGCCAGCCAGTCCCCATCTGCCCTTCCGAGGGCCAGGCCCCTGTCCGCCCGGATCCGTGCCTCAAGCAGCCTCCCTGAGCCGGGCCACCTCGTCCACCCCACGAGCCCCCCTGCGTGTGGCCCTCCCTGCCATCCCAGAAGCCACTGCCACACTCTCCGTCCTGCCCTCTCCAGGTAGTGCTGGAGACCCTGGCCGGCCAGAGGGCCGTGAGGACGCATGGTGCCAGGACCAAGTATCTGGTGAGCCTCCCGAAGTGGGGCAGCGAGGGGGGCAGAGGAGGGAGAGAGGGAGAGAGGCGAGGAGACCGCAGGGAGGGAGGGAAGCGCTACTCCTGGTAACCAACAGGTGCAGCCCTGGAGGGTGGAATGATCTGGAATGCAGTGCACCACAGAAGCCAGCCTCTGCTACTGCTGACTCATCTTTGAAAGTAGGCAGGGCTCCAGACAGCTTCCCTTGACCTTGCCGAGGAAAAACCTGTCTGTCTTCTGGAGATGCCGCGGGCCTCTGCAGACCCCACCCGGGCTGGGAGCGGGGAAGGGGCCTCCCAGCAGGACAGCCCCAGCGCTCTAGGACAAGAAGCTGTAGTGGGAAGAAGAACACGGGGCCCCAGGGGAGGCAGCGGCGGGAAGTCGGGGAAGCCGCAGGGGACAGCAGGCCTGCCTTCTAGTCCCGGCTCTGTGGTCTCGGAGCAAGTCCCTGCTTCTCGCTAGGCCTGTCTCCCCACCTGCAGAGAGACTTTTTTTTTTCTAATTTGAGAGAGATAGAGACAGTGCAGGGAGGGGAGGGGCAGAGAGAGGGAGAGAGAGAATCCCAAGCGGGCTCTGCTCTGTTAGCGCAGAGCCCGAGGAGGGGCTTGAACCCACGAACCCGCAAGATCCTGACCCGAGCCAAAACCGAGTCGGACGCTAAACCGACTGAGCCACCCAGGCACCCCTCACGGGCGAACAGACCTAACACACGGGCCCAGAACGTGTCCCATCCGAGTTTGTTCTGTGCGTCCTGCCACTCCTGTTTCAGACTGTTACCCAGTTTCACCGGGTCTGGGCTGGCACCAGGGGACCGGACATGAGCCGTGCTTGCTTTGCCGGGGCACCGTGCACAGCGCCAGCCCCAGCTTGGGCTGCCCTCCACGATGTCATCACTGCCTGGCCTTCTTTGGACCGTTCCTACCTTTTTGTCCTCCGTGCCACAGCCAAAGCGATATTTCAGAAACAGAAAGAGATCGGGGAAGCCCCTTTGTCTCCCTACTGTGCTCAGCGTAAAGGCCCGATCCCTCGCCACGGCCACAACTCCCCAGAGCTTGCTAGCAGCAGCCTTCCCTCTGTCCTCCAAGCTCAGCTAGCTCCTTGCTCTCTGCCCCGGGGCCTTTGCAGGAGCCCTTCCTTCTGCCTGAAAGACCGCCCCTCCCCAGGTGCTTCCTTCTGGTCCTTCCCATGTCAGAACTCAAGATGGCCTCCAGTCCTGTTTGCACCCCTGGGTACCTCTCTGTGGGCTACTCCCTTCCCTTCTTGGCTCTGACCTCTGGCTCGTTCGTGCCTTCAGATCCTAGCCCGAGTGCTGCTTGCTCAGGCCCTGGTCAGCAGCCCCCTGGGCCTGTCCACTGAAGCGTTTCCATTGCTTTGTAGGCTTGCTGGTGTCTCCCCCACACCAGGAAGTCAGTTCTGTGAAGGTGGACCCAGAGTGCTCCGCTTGTCACTGTGTCCCTAGGGCCTCGGGCAGTGCTGGGCACACAGCGGGTGCTTATTAGTAAGTCTGAAGAAAGACCGCGGGAGTCAGTAAGGAGAGCCTGGGGCATGGGGCTGAAGGCATGACCTCCCCCCAGTGGCCACACTCCTAGTATCTGTCCCACAGAAAGACCTGGTGGAAGAAGAGGCCGAGGAGGCCGGGGTGGCCCTGAAAAGCACCCAGACCACACTCCAGGCGGGTCTGGCCGCGGACGCCTGGGCTGCCCCAATTGCTGCCCAGATCTGTAAGAAGCACCTGGACCCCCGGCCCGGGCCGTGCCCCCTCGAGCTAGGCCTGGCGCTGGGCCAGCTGGCTTGCTGCTGTCTGCACCGCCGGGCCAAGAGGAGACCCCCCATGACCCAGGTAGCCCTGCATGGAGGTGTGGCGTGGGGAGCTCTCGGGCTCTGGCTGCCCGGGGAGGACAGTGGCGTGTCGTACTCCTGGTGGGGCTCCGCGGTGGGCCGGACGTCCTTCGATGCCGCCTGGGGTGGCTGGAGTCCTACGGAGCCCCACCTGCTAGACAGAAGCGAAGGGCTTTTGCTGCGCCCCCTCCTGGGCACACTGCGCCACTGCATCTGCCTTTTCCCGTCCCCTCCCTGGCCCTCCCCTTTCCCCCTGCCCATTTGAGGGCGGGAGGGCCGTGAGGTTTGCTTCGTAGAAGAGAGCGAAATGCTGTTCTCGGTCCTTTGTTTTAGGGGCCATGACTTCGTGGCATCCCTTGTGACAGGGACAAAAAGGCAAAAGACAGACAGACGCCGGGCACGCCAGTTCAGTGGTCCTCACGGCCCCCTGGGAGGCCTGCGCCCCAGGGCAGGGCCCTCTTACGGGAGGGCTGTGACTGGTCCGCGTGGCCAGTCCTGGCCCCCTGCAGAGAGCCATGGAGACACCCACCCAGGCCACCCCCTGAGAGCGTCCCTCTGTCCTCACAGGTGTACGAGAGTCTGGAGAAGCTGCAGGCAGCCGTGGCAGGGCCGGCGCGGGCGCCCGAGGCTGCGGGCCACAGCCCCCCTTCCCCGCAGGAGAACTCCTATACCTTCATGACCGGCAGCACCCCAAGCGCTGCCGGCCCCCTGCGGCCCCTGGCGGTTCCCCCGGGAGCCCCAGCCCAGCCTCTGGACTGGCTCCAGAAAGGCCCCAACCAGCCCGTGGAGAGTGACGAGAGCGTGTCCGGTCTGTCCGTGGCCCTGCAATCCTGGCACCTGAGCCCAAGCTGCCCCCCAGGCCTGGCTTTGCCGGGCGGCCCTGGGCAAGGGGCCGCCGGGTGGGGCCCGAGCCCCTCCGGAACGGCCAGCGGGCCTCAAGGGGGTGCCGCCCAAGCACCGAGCTGGGGGAGCGGCGCAGGGCCCCAGCTGGCAGCCATGGAAGGTAGCTGGGGACAGGTGCCCAGAAGGGGGACCGGGGGCCTCCTTCGGTGACAGTTCCCCGTATTCCCCACCCCCAGCCTTTTAGGAGGACAGATCCGGGGGCCTGCTCTTAATCTCACTCTGCCCTTAGCAGGCGCCAGGCTGCGACCGCCGGGTGGGCGAGAAGAGGCCACGAGCTCACTTCCTGAAAGCCGCGAACAAGGCACGCTTTACCCGGGACAGGGTTCCGGCCCGGCCAGGCCTTCCCTCAGAGGTGGCGCTGAGGACTTGAGTTCCAAGGGGCAGGGAACTAAGCTAGGGGCTGGCCCGAAGCGTCACTGACGAGGCCCCGGGGACGGCAGCCCCCGCAGCTAAGAGGTCGCTGTCTCCACCCCAGGATCGCTCGTGGACAGCTCTCTGTCATCGCAGCCACCGCAGATCATCATCAACCCAGCCCGGCAGAAGATGGTACAGAAGCTGGCCTTGTACGAGGACGGGGTCCTGGACAGCCTGCAGCTGCTGTCATCCAGCTCCCTCCCAGGTGCCTGCTCCCCGGGGTGGGGGGCGGCCCGAGGGCAGGCCCCCCCTCGTGACGATGGCTCGCGGCGGGCCTGCCCCGCACGCCTCGCTCGGGAAGTTGGGCGTGCTGTGCCTCGTCCCAGCCCCCTCACCTTCTCCTGACCGCAGCCCCTTCCCTCAGCCTGGGGGTGCCGGCCCCACCCCATGCTTCCAGAACATACGAGGCCCCAACGCGTATGTTCCGGTCCAGGTGCCATTTGAAGAAGTACTGCTTAGGGCTAGAAGCCCCTATAGCTGCCGAGGACGCCCGGGAGCCGAGATGGGAGCGCGGCCTGGCCCTCGAGCCAGGCCTTCTGGCGGTTGGAGAGCCGCCCCCGGTTACTAACTGCCATTTCCTCCTTCTGCAGGCTTCGGCGTGGAGCGCCCACACACGCAGGGGCCGGAAGAGAGTGATGAGTTTCAGAGCTGATCTGTTCACCTGGCACATTCCCCAAACCTGGAAGTCAAAGTTCTCATAGTTAGAAGTTCTCATGGCTCTCGAATCCTCAGCAGCCCGTGGGCGGTGGGCGGTGGGGGTGTCCTCCTCGCAGGGGACGGCAGGCGGTGGCCCCAGCTGCTCTAGAGGTGTGGGCACAGGCTGGGCTCGGAGCCTCCCGGGCCGGCTGCTGGAAGCCGTCAGCGGGGCAGGGCACCACCAAGGCCCGCCTTGATTCCGGCATCTGGGGGTCAGGGCAGCTGCTCTCACCGGAGCGGTGCAGGGGTGTGGGAGGAAGGCGCGTCCGAAGGCTGCCGGCCTCGCAGGCCGGGGAAGAGACGCGAGTGGGGTTGCCGGTCCGATCGGACGGAGCGGGAGCTGGCTCCCCCCAGAACGGGCCGGGGTGGCCCTCAGCCCTTCCCTGCAGACTCTGCGAAGCCCTGCGGGGGACGGGGCCACTCTGTGGGACAGAGCAAATGAGGCCGGCCGCCCCCCCCGCCCCCCAGCACTTGTGATTTGGAAAAGTGAGGCGTGGCCGCCCCGAGGTTCAGTTCGCCAGCTAGAATGAGAGTTCAGAGACACCCCAGAGAGCCCGGCAGCGCTCCTCCCCCATTGGGCTGGGGGTCTGTAGGCTTCACCAGGGACCCGGGACCCAGCCTAACACGACCACCTGATGGCCCAGGGCACTCCCAGGTGCGCCCCCCGACGGGCTCCAGAGGCCACGGGCTCGGCCTCAGGCCCGGGCACCGATGGTGACAGAGGGGCCGCTAACCCAAGACTGGGCTCAGCCCAAGCCCTGTGTGACCCAGACGGTGAGGAGCCCCAGGAAGAGGGGGGCGTTGGAAGCAAGGCGGGGAGGCAGGAAGAAGAAAATGGGGACGTACGCTTTTAAAGGCAAGACAGGTTTCATGTAATCGCATGTCTTTGAAGGTAGCACAGGCTTACCGTGATCTTGTGTCCACAGTCATGAGCCACACTACATGCCCCACAAAGCTAGGCACTGGTGAAGTCCAAGTTGTCCTGGAGGAATAAAAGCTCAAGTTTTGATCTCTGCCTGCACTTGTGCCGTTTTTCGCCCTGATAGCCTTGCGTTTTTCCGATGCCTTCCTTTCGTCTTGGGGGTTCGTAACTATCCAACCCGGAACGTCGGACACACTCCCCTGCCCTCCCCACCCGCCAGAAGTCCCCTGGAGCCTCTGGTTTCCACTCTGGTGGATTTTATGGGGTTTGATGCTACTGTAAATGGCATCTTCATTCCGTTTCTAATTGATCATTGATAGTTTCTGGAAATGCAATTTAGTTTTGAATAATGGCTTTGTATTATGAGCTTTGCTTAAACACACTTATTAGCTCTAGTAGGCTTTTTCTTTTCTGTTCTTTTGGTCCCAAAGCCAAGGAATGAACCAAACTCCAGTTGTTTGGTGGGGGTAAACACCTTGCAATGGTCTACAGACACAGTCCGTTCTTCTGGAAGTAAAGGCAGTTACTGCTGCTTTTCCAATCTGTGTGCCTTTCAATTCTTTTTCTTTCCTTGTTGCACTGGTTAGGGCTTCTAATCAGATGTTGGATAGAAGTGGTGGAAATGGACACCCTTGCTTTGTTCTCAAACTTGGGTGCAAAATACCATCTTTCACCACTGCTAATATTTATGCTGATGAAAGATACTGACCTGCAGTTTTCTGGGTCATAAAAGAAATTGGAAAGTGTTCCCTTCTCTTATGTTCTGAAAGGGCTTGTGCACGCTTGGTGTTACTTTGGTCAGTAACTGAGGATTCACCAACGAAGCCATCTCCACCCGGGGTTTTCTTTGTTTTTAGTTACAAATTCAATTCCTTTAGGGGCGCCTGGCTGGCTCCATCAGTAGCGTGTGTGACTCTTGATCGCAGGGTTGTAAGTTCGGGCCCCATGTTGGGGTACAGAGATTACTTTAAAATCTTTAGGGTGGCTCAATCGGTTAAGCATCTGACTCTGCATTTCCGCTCAGGTCATAATCTGACTGTTTGTCGGTTCGAGTCCCAGGCTGGGCTCCATGCTGACAGCATGGGGCCTGCTTGAGATTCTCTCTCTCCTTCTCCCTCTGCCCTTCTCGCCGCTTGTGCTGTCTCTCTAGAGAGGAAGAAAAAGGCAGGGAGCCTGATGGAGGGCTCGATCCCACTGCCCTGGGATTGTACCACAAGCCGAAATCAGATGCTCAACCGACTAAGCCACCCAGGTGCCCCAATCTTTTCCAGCTTCTTACAGTATAACCTCAACTCATTTATTTTAAACCTTTTTTGGGGGCGCCTGGCTGGCTCAGTCAGTGGAGGGTGTGACTCTTGATCTCAGGGTCGTGAGTTTAAACCCCATGTTGGGCACAGAGCCTACCTGAAAAAAAATTTAAAAATTTCTTTTTCTAACCTAAGCATTTAAAGCTATAAATTCCCGGGGCGCCTGGGTGGCTCAGTTAGGCATCCGACTTCGGCTCAGTTCATGATCTCACGGTTTGTGGGTTCAAGCCCCGTGTTGGAGTCTGTGCTGACAGCTAGGTCAGAGCCTGAAGCCTGCTTCTGATTCTGTATCTCCCTCCGTCTCTGACCCTCCCCTGCTCACGCTGTCTCTCTCTCTCTCTCTCTCTCTCTCTCTCAAAAATAAATAAAACATTAAAATTTTGAAAAACAGTAATAAACTAAAGCTATGAATTCCCGTTAAGAACATCTTTAGCTGCATTCTATGCACTTAGATATGTTCTATTTTCATTATGATTGAATTCATAATGGTTTTTTAACTTTTTAAATGTTTATTATTTTTTGAGAGGCAGAGCACGTGCAGGGGAGGGGCAGAGAGCGAGGGAGACACAGAAGCAGGCTCCAGGCTCCGAGCTGTCAGCACAGAGCCCAACGTGGGGCTTAAGCCCACCAACCTTGAGATCATGACCTGAGCCGAAGTCGGACGCTTAAGTGTCTGAGCCGCCCAGGCGCCCTGAGTTCAAGTTTTCTGATTTCCCTTGCGATTACTTGTTTAACCAATGACTTCCTTAGAAGTGTATTTAATTTCCTGCCTATATCTTTTAGTTATGTGATTTGTTTTTTGGTTTTTTTGAACATGTATTTCTTTTTTTGAGGGAGGGCGACAGAGTGCGAACAGCGGAGGGGCAGAGATGCGCAGTTCTCATTGGCTGCATGCACATTTAGGACGATGCTATGTTCTTGATAAGTTGACCCTTGAGTTATCAGAAAATGCCCATCTTTTCCTCCTGGTAATGTTCCTTCTTGTGACATCTGCTCTGGTGTGGCCGCTCCGATTTCCCAATGCTTAGTTTCTTTCTTGGTGTAACTTTTTCCAGTTCTGTTCTTTTAACGTGTCCGTGTCTTCATTTAAAGTGCGCTCGCTTTTGTAACCAGTGTCATAGTCTCTGCCTTTGAATTGCTCTGTTTAGGGGCACTTGGGGGGCTCAGGCAGTTGAGCATCCTACTCTTGATCTTGGCTCTGGTCACCATCTCAGAGTTTGCGAGTTCAAGCCCCAAGTCAGGCCCTGTCCGCGCAGAGCCTGCTTGGGATTGTCTCTCCTTTTCTCTGCCCTGCCCGCCCCCCCCGACCTGTGCCCTCACTCCCTCTCTCTGCTTCTCTCTCTCAAAATAAATAAATAAATAAAAGAAAAAAAGAGTCAGATGCTCAACTGCCTGAGCCACTCAGGTGCCCAACCATTTACACGGAAGGCTTGGGTGAAAGTCCACCATCTTGGCACTTGTTTTCCATTCTTCCCATCTGTTCTTTGTTCCTTTTGTCTTCCATTCCTGAGTTCTTCTGGGTTAATCAAATGGTCCTGGTCTTCGAGTTTTTCTCCACTATTGGCTTGTTAGCTTTAGTTACGGAGACCACCGGGCCTGCTCTGGATACGCCTCCTGCACCGTGATCTGCAAAGTGCCTTGAGGCAGAAGTCCAGGCCGCTCATATGGGCCACTGCATTCGGGTTCCTTGTGATCACAGCCTGGCACAGCCTGTGGGCTTCAATATTTTGCCTAGTTTTCTAGTTGTTTACAGCCAGAGGGCTATTCTGGTTACCCCGCCACGGCCAGAAGCACAAGGTTCTCCTCTGTTCTCAGGGATTCTTCCTCCTCCTGCAGCCTCGGAGATGTCCCAGTCGCGCGTCCGTTCTTGACGAACTTTGAGCCAACACCTTTCTCCAATCATAGCCCCAACGCCTTTTTTTTTTTTTGTTAACAAATAGCTTATTGTCAAGTTGGTTTCCATATAACACCCGGTGCTCATCCCCACCAGTGCCCCCCTCCACGCCCATCTCCCCTCCCCCCCGCCACCCCCATCAGCCCTCAGTTTGTTCTCAGCATTCAGGAGTCTCTCATGGTTTGCCTCCCTCCCTCTCCCCCACTATTTTCCCCCTTCTCCCCCCTCCCCCATGGTCCTCCGTTAAGTTCCTCCTAATCCTCGTATACGTGCAAACATGTGGTAGGTGTCCTTCTCTGCCTGACTTATTTCGCTCAGCGTAACACCCTCCAGGCCCATCCACGCTGCTGCACAGGCCCGATTCCGTTCTGTCCCACTGCCGTGTAGGATTCCGTCGTGTAGATGAACCGCGTCTTCCTGATCCATTCGCACACCCCAGCTCTTTGCTCCTCGTTACAGGCAAGCCCTCCACACGGCCGGCTGTTCTTTCCTGCTACTGCCTCTGCGGCCCCTTGCAACCCGGCTCCTCCCCCGCCGCTCTGCCAACCAGCGGTCATGTCGCCCGCTCCCTTTCTGACTTTGTCCCACGGGCCCCTCAGACTGCTTTCCTCGTCACCTCTGCAACACTGCCCCGTCTGTCTCTTCCACGAGGTGGCAGTCCCTGCGGGGGAGGGCCCGGGCCCCCTCCACTACCTGCGCGCACTCCTGTGCCGACCTCACTCACTCCCGTGGCTCCAAACACCACCTGTGTGTTCCCAAACGGCACCTCCAGCAACGAACTCTCCCCCGAGCGCTTCCCCCGCGCTTCCAGCTGCCTGCCGGACAGGTCCTCCGTGCTGTGTCACAGACCTCACGAGCCCAAGTGACAAAATGGAACTTTGGCCTCCCGGTCACCACGAGCTTCCTGTCTCAGTGTGTAACGCCACCTTCCATCAGCTGTCCCAGCCCGGCGCCCCAGAAGTTAGGCTTTGTTAACAGACTCCACTAGGGAGGTACAACGTAAAGGCGGGAAAGTACTCGAAGTCCACCTGCACGACTCAGTGACTTCTCATAGATGATGTTACACAGCCGTGTGACAGACAAAGCCTGGACCGTGCTACGTGTGCTCCGTTGTCTTGCTATGTAGCAGACCACACCAAAACTCGGGGGTGAGGCAATGGCATGTATTTTGGCCACAAACCTGCCATTTGGGCGGGGCTCAGGCGGCGCAGCCCGAGGCTCCACTCAGTGTCAGCCGTCTGGAGGCTGCCTGCCTGAACCACCCGGAAGGTGATGCCGGCTGTCAGCAGACGACCCACCGGGGTAGGACACCTAGACATTCCATGTGGCTTCTTCCTGAGGGAGCTTCTGTCACCTCTGGTGACCTGAACTGTGCTGCAGTCCCTTCATCGGAAGCAAGTTGCTAAGGCCATCTGTACCCAAGGGAAAAGGAATTAGTGTCGAACTTTGGAGGGAAGAGGCCCAAAGAATTCACCAGCATGTTTAAAACCAGCACAGGGGCACTTTTGTCATTCCAGAAAGATCCCTCACACAAAAGAAGCACACACATAGATTGGTTTTCCATGTTCTTAAGCTTCACCTAAATGGAATCATGTCACGGCGCCTGGGTGGCTCAGTCGGTTAAGCATCTGACTTCAGCTCAGGTCATGATCTCACGGTTCATGGGCTCGAGCCCCGCATCGGGCTCTGGGCTGACAGCTCAGAGCCTGGAGCCTGCTTTGGATTCTGTGTCTCCCTCTCTCTCTGACCCTCGCCTGCTTGCACTCTGTCTCTCTCTCTCTCTCTCTCTCTAAAAGATAAATAAACATTAAACTGTTTTTCATGGACTCATGTAGCATGTGTCTGGCTTCTTTCACTGGCTGAGGTGCCAACTACTGTTGGTTTTCACTCCCGTGTAGCGGCCACTGTGTGACTCGGACACGCTGTGTCCCTGCGTTGTGTTCAGCTGCGGCTGCTGTGAGTACAGCTGCTGCGGACATTCTAGTGCATGGTGACGGCCGCCCTCTTTTCTTTCAGGTGCTTTATCAGGCAGCACTCGCTCTGACAAGTGGGGCCGCACAAGAATAAACACGGAGAGGGTCAGACCTGGTGGGTCGCCTCAGGCTGTGACTTCCACACCGCCGGTGGGCCATGGGTCAGCAGCGCCGGTCCCTGGAGGGCGGAGGCCTCCAGCAAACTAGCCCAGGTCTCATCTGACGAGCAGGCACCTCCATGGCAGACCTGCACACGCCTCGGGCCCGGAATTCCAAGCCGCTGGAGTTGCTGCTGGTGGCCACCACCCAGGCCAGCGTCACATCGGCCCGACACCGGCCTCTGAGGCGGGAGAGTGTGCGCTATGGCGCTGTCGCTCGCCAAACCCCACACGGATTCGTGGCCGTCCCTGCCCCAGGGCCACCCGGGGAACAGGGTCCGGAGGAACGGGGCTTCAGCTCAGCTAAACCGACACGGCTTAACGGCAGCACAGGCATCTACACCGGCAGTGGGAATGCTGGTCATTGGGGCGGCCCGGCGGGCCCCTCCAGACCCTTCCCTGTTCCCGCCGCTCCGCACCCTCAGCAGCACTTGGTAGCGTCAGCGTGGCTGCCCTTGGCATCTCTGTGATGAGCGGCGACTGTGAGCAACGCCGCTTGGCCGTCGCTGTGTAGTGAGTGACACGGTCATCCTGGCTAGTACGGGACACAAGGCTCGGACGATGTGTGTACTGTAAACGTCTTCTGTCGCTCTACAATTTACCGTTTCACTCTCCTAATGCTGCCTTTTGATGAATACTTAATTTTAGGGAAGTCCAATGTATCAATCTTTTCCTTTTTGGTTAATGCTTTCTTTCTGTTCTCTCTTTAAGAGGCCTTTGCCTATTCCAAGGTCATGAAGATACTCTTCTTTGACTTCTAGATGCTGCCTCACTTTCCCTTTCATATTTAGGTCTATGCTACATCTCCAGTTGATTTTTGTTTCTGGTGGTAGGCGGGCAGTGAGATGCCTCCCCCCCCCCCCACCCCGCCGACGTCCAATTCATCCCATACCAGCTAGTTGAGCCCTGCAGCTCTTCCTGAGCTCTGTTGGCCGGTCCGTTCTTCTTTATCATCTTGCCTATCATGGGCCTTTTACACCTGCGAGCGGATCGCAGAGCAATCCACTGCCCGTGGGAATGCTAGAGGGTTTGGCCACTTTGGAAAATGGTTTGGCAGTGCCTTAAAACGTTACCATCCACCCCAAAATGTTACCATCCACCCTGAAAGGTTACCATTCACCTATACTATTTGATACAATATTGCACTTGCAGGACGTGTGCCGGAGAACTGAATTCATACAGGCACACAAAGACCGGTGCTCACAGCAGCTCCCTTCACAACAGCCCGACGACAGAAAGGACCCGGATGGACGTCAGGTGCCTGGAGAGACAAGTGGCGAGGCTCGCACAACGGAAGACTGCTCAGCAGCACGAGCGGAAGGGCTCGTGCTCTCAGCATAACGACGCTGAGTGAAAGGAGCGAACCAAAGCGCACACACACCCGGGTCCGTCCGTTCCTGTTGCTCTTGTAGGCGGTGCACACTTATCTCTCGGGACAGAACGCTGGTCAGTGGCGGCCTCGGAGTGGGTGGGGAGGGAGGGGCTGCAGGGAGAGGTCTTGGCTTGGAAGAGCCTCGAAGCTTATTTTGTATCCATTCTACCTCCATAAGGCTGGTTTTCAAAACTGCAGTGTGTCTTTCAGGCAGCATTTTGTTTCTTTTTCCTCTTCAACCCAGCCTTGCAATCATTGTTTCAATTGACACGTTAACACATTTACGACTTGGTTGTGCCCTGTGTTTATTGTGGCAAAACATACACACAATACTTATCATTGCAACTATTTGTGTACAGTTCGGGGGCTATATGACTGTAGCCTCTGCCTGTGAGATGTTGCATCCAAGCAGGAGCCCTCCCCCCAGGCAGGAGTCTGAGCAACCCCCCCCCCCCCCCCCCCCCCGGCAGCGGCTCCTGGCTCCCTCTTTTCTCCTTTTTCATCGGCCTCCAGTTACTCTCACACACCCGCGTCTACCCCCCCTGCCTTTGACACTGGTGTTTTCATATATTTTAAACCCCCAAAGATATTACTGGTGTTGAACACTCCACGTTTGCTTACATTTACTCACAGATATGTCCTTTCTGGGGCCCTCCGTGCCTTCCTGGATCCCGCCCTCCTTTTCTCTCTCAAATTATTTCATTTCTTGGCAGCGACTTGGGTCAGGAAGAGAACGGGACGGCAACCTCAACTAGAGGGAACACTAACGAATATTCTGGTCTTGACGACTCCTACAGGAGAGAGAGCGAGAGCATGAGAGTGGCAGAGGGGCAGGAGCCGGACGTGGGGCTCGATCCCACGACCCTGGGATCACGACCTGAGCCAAAACCAAGAGTCAGACGCTCAACCGACGGAGCCCCCGGCCCCCCTTGCCTCCGCGCGCAAAGGTTCCTCTGCTGGGTACAGAACGCCGGCGTGGCCGCCTTTCTGTTCCAGACACTGAGCCATCGTGTTTGGGTTTCTTGCGGCATGTTGACAGGCAATGTCATGTTCTCCTCTGGCTACTCTGAATGGCCCTTCTCTGCCTGGGACCCCCCACACTTTAATCCTGTTGCAGGATTTTTTACCTCAACACCCCGGATTCGTTGTCTCACAGCTTCAAAGGCTGAAGAGACACAGAATGAGCAGCAGGCCAGCTTCTCCGAGTATAAGATCAGGAAGGCGGAACGGTTGGAAAGCTCTCTCTACAGAGAGGGGACATTCGAAAGTGAAGACCAGCGACAATAGGCATGGGTCCCTGTTTTGTAAGGTTCTGGCCGGCCCTCCGCCTTCCCCTTCCCTTCATTCCTTCTCTGGTTCCACCCGTACTGGCTCCAGCGCCCTAGAAGCCGATGGTCCATTCCCGATGGGCTTGTTGGGGGGGGGGGGGCTGTGGCCCTAGCTTCCTTGTGGGTCACGTGGTCTATTTATTTTTAGTCAGGTCTTTGGTTCCTGAGGGGAGCCTGAGGGGAGTAGGGGTGAGTCTCTTACGTCCTTAAGAGGAACCTGAAACCTGAGGGGTCTGCAGACGTCAGGCACTCCCAGCCTTGTTCCAAGACCATTGTCCCCCCCTCCCCCCCCCCCCCCCCCCCCCCCCCGCCAGCGGACCTCAGGTCCTGCCCCTGCCCTCTCTGCCTACTGAGTGTAGCGCTTCCTTTCATTTCTGTGCATCTGAGCTGTTTGATATTTGTGACATCGTGACCTCCTCAAGTCTGGGGTTTAGGAAGGTTCGCAGACATTCTCTCAAGTCCTTATCTCAAGGGTCGTAGTTCCTCAAGTCATGCTTCCTCGGCCTGTTCTCCAGAACATACGCTGTCTCTGCCTTTCGTAACTGCTTTCTGCGAGGGCGCGTGTAAGACGCTCTAGCGTGGCCTCCGGATACTCAGAAGTATCCACAAGTGACTCTTCACGCCTCCCACAGCAAAGAGCCAACACATCCCGTCTTCTCCCACGCGCCTCGCCGCCCCTCACCGCCCCCGCCCCTGCCCGGGGCCCAGGCCGCCATCCCCGGGGAGCTCCCCAAACTAACACGTTGCGCTCCGCCCTCGGTTTACCCGCGTTTAACCCAGATCTGGGCCTGGCTGCTTTATGAACCAGATTAGGCGGGTGGGTTGTCTCGGTTTGCTTTCGATTTGGTTTTTTTGTTTTTTGTTTTTTGTTTTTTGACGGTCTCCAAGGGCCAAGCCCACGAGCCTGGGGAGCCTGGGGAGCAAGCTTTGTGCTGACGGCCTCGGCCTCGAAGGCAGCGCCCCGAGTCAGGGCCCGGGCTAAGTACAGCCGCTGGGCGGCACCGAGCAGGGACAGTGGTCCCCCCCGCCCCCGAGGACGGGACAGCAGACACGCGACGGTATCCCCTCACGACACTGCCAGTGTGATACCGGAGGTGCTCGCCAGCTGCTGTTTCCCTGGAAGAGACTAAGAACGGAGACCTCCCTCTCGGGTCGGGTTTTCTGCTGAGTCACTGCCTCCAGGGCGGCCGAGATCACCGCTCGCCCACTTCGCCCCGGTTTCTAAGGCAACCGGCGCGCAGGCTGGGAGCGGAGCCAGCCCGGGATCAGACGGAGTCCCGCTCCCGGCCACCGGGTGTCCCCCCCGCCCCCCCCCCCGGGTTTTTCCCCTAGCCAGAACATTTTTCGAGAACGTTTTTTTAAAACAAACTTTTCCTTTTAAAAATGCCTGCCCGTTACAAAGACAGGCAAACAGCGCAGAAGTGAGTGTACCGTGCGGAGCCAGAAAACCGTTTCCCCCCCCAAGGTGGCCCCACAGACCTCCCCTCCCCTCCCAGGACTCACGCTGCAGCACAGAGGGACCGCACTCTCCCAGACGCCGTGCGAACGTGCGACACACACATTGCGCGGGAACTCTCCAGGCGGTCACCCAGTTTTTGTTTCTCATAAATAATCTGGAATCCTTGCACGTGCGTTTTTGCACACTCAGGCACGGGTATCTTTAGCGGGGACTTCGAGGAGCCGGATTGCCGCATCATTTTGCCATGTGTAGCCGAAGTGGCCTGTAAAACAGCAGCTTTGGCCAAAAGTTTCACCTTTGCAAATGTCATCAGCAAGAAAGCATAGCTTGCTTTTTATTTGCATTGCTTTCAGTATGAATGGGAGACATGTCTTTATTATCTTCATTGGCCTCTACATTTCTTTTCTGTGCCCGATCTAGTCCTATCTGTGCTGAGACTTCCACGACTTTTCCTTTTTTTAAGTTTATTTATTTATTTTGAGACAGAGAGCACGAAGAGGAAGGGGCGGGGTGAGGGCGGGGCCGGGGGGGGTGGGGGGGTGCGGGAGAGAGAATCCCAAGCAGGCTCCACAGTGTCGGCGGCGGCGCCGAGCCCTACGCTGGGCTCAAACCCATGAACTGTGAGATGGTGACCTGAGTCGAGCTGAACCGTCAGAGCCCCACATAAGCCCATAGTCAGGATCACAGCTGTGATCTATCCCCATATATGTAGCGAATATTCTATCCCGCTTCAGGATGGAATAAAGTCTTTGACTTTGTTCATGGTAGTTTCCACGCACAAACTTACTAATGTTTTTCTTTATGGCTTCGGGCTGGCCGTATCAGGCTTTAAATGGCTTTCCCACTTCGTGATCATTTTGAAATGTCACTCATGTTTCCTTGCTATGACTTTATCTTTTGATGTGTAAATGCTTTATGCAAAAGACCAACATTGATCTGATACACAGGATACACACTTTTCAAACATGTACAAAACATTAAAAAAAACTACCGTGCTGCGGGCCCCAGAGAAACTGTCAACTGATAGCACCTCTTTCCTGTAAAATCTCCCACTGGAAATTCTTAAAAAATATTTTACTTACTTTAATAGGCTCTGCGTGTAGTGTAGGGCTCAAACTCAGGACGTCAAGAGTAAGAGTTGTGGGGTGTCTGGGTAGTTCAGTCGGTTGAGCATCCGACTTCGGCTCAGGTCATGATCTCACGATTCATGGGTTCGAGCCCCGCATCAGGCTCTGTGCTGACAGCTCAGAGCCTGGAGCCTGCTTCAAATTCTGTGTCTCCCTCTCTCTCTGACCCTCCCCTACTTACACTGTCCCTCTCTCTCTCAGATGAATAAATAAAACATTTTTTAAAAAATTTTTTAAAAAGAGTAAGAGTTGTGCGCTCTACCTGCTGAGCCGACTGGATACGGTAAAACAGCCTTCTCAGTAAAGTTCAGGTTGAAGAAGAAATTCAATACTAAAAAATACTAAATACTAGTGATACCCATGCCAATACCTTTTAGATGAACGGCTTTCTTTGCAAAAGAGAGATCTCCAAAATTGTCTCAGAAAGAAGTAGAAAAATCGAACAGGGCAAAAATCAGTTCACTTGCAGGCCCTGCCACGTGACGGGCACAATCTCTGCTCGCGGTGAGCCAACTGTCCTTGCCTTTCAGACGACAGACCGTCCACCAAGGATGGAGAGCCCAGGAAGAAAGGAGCTCTTCCCACACTCACAAAGCCCGCGCACAGGCGAGGCGTGCAGGGATCGGGGCCACGTGCGGTCCCACCCAGGGCACCCAGCTGGCCTCGGACGCTTTTCCTGCGTCTTTGGCTGATTGACTTGGGGACCAAACACAACCTAATTTGAAGACGTGTGTGGTCTCTTTCTACCTTGTGCACAGCCACCAGAGCCACCAGGCCCATCAGAGGTAACAAAGAGGATCCCCACGTTTCCCAGTTGTAGCTATTGGTCATGGGCCCCCCGAAATGACCACCGGAAAACCCTGTTGAGCAACCAAAGCTGAGCCTTCTGGAGTCAGTGCCGTCGAGACACACAGAGCCATAGAGCCCATGGCGATTTCAGGGTGGGGACCGGAGGCCAGGCGGAGGCTACGACGTCAACACCCTGGACCGGTGGCCACAGACGAAGGGCATGACTCAGGAAGGGCCAAGATGGGGCTCCACGAAGTGTTGGGTCACACTCTTACCTTCCGGGAGTGAGTGAGTATGTTCTGGGGCCAGAACTTAGTTTTCTTTGGTCTTACCCAGTTTGACGCTGGAATGAGAAAGGACACCCCGTCCCGGAACTGTTTCTCGTGGGGACAGGAAGTCAAGTCTGCCGCCAGTGTGGTTTGACACGGGGCTAGGAAAGGATGTTGGTTTCAGATTTCCCGGCCAAGACCCCTACACCCATGGTGGCTCCCACTCCCCCCAAAGTCAGGAAAATCAAGCTTCTTAAAAGTGCGGGGTCAAGGGTGGAGTGTTTTCAATTAGGTTTGTGGAATCTGGTTTAAGGCAGGACTTTCGAGGATGACATCTGATGGGGGTTGAGCGAAGTTGTTTACGATCAGTGGCCGCCTCAAAGCACAGGCCTCGGAGGGAAGCTTCGAGAATAAATGGCGCCCCGAACAACGCACAGCAAGCCAGTGTTCTCAGGCGGGGGCTCTTGCCCTGATGACGGCTAGCTAGTTGGCTAATTCAAATTTCGTGTTGGGATAAATGGACTTTGGGGAAGTTCCTGAAATAAACAATCAAGTTACTTGCAACTTCCTCTTCCTAGACAAGAATTTCCTGGCAGAGTAAAGACATGTGAGTGCTGGGACCCCAGAAGCTGGGTGACTCTCTATGGTTTCGGTTCTCTGCTGAGTAGCTCACATTCTGAGGTCAAAACCTGCCACGTGCGGGGGAAGGCACCGCTCCCTGGAGCTTGCTGGAAGACGTACTGGAGCAGAACCGGCCCTCCCCGAGACCGCCCACCGTCACACTCGCGCCCAGGCAACAAGGGGCACCGGCCAGCGTGACATTTGAGGGGGAGGCCTGGGGGTCTTGTCCTGCACTCATCTGGACGAGGTGGAGCCCCCAGCGGGCGGGGCCGGAGCGAAGAGTAGCCAAGGAGGGCCCGGCCCGGGCAGCCTGCTTGCCAGCATCGGGCACAGCCAGGAGGTGGGCCTTCCCGGGGGCTTGTCTTCCTTCCGGCAGGAAAGTCTTGTGGGCTGCCGGCAGCAAGGATGCTGCGGTAGACAGGGCTGAGGGGCCGCTCGGGAGCCCTCGCGCAGGGGAGCACTTGAAGTGGGTACAAGGGTCATGCTTGAAAATGAACACCATTGTGAGTAAGAGCTAGAAGGATAGTAACTACAGGAGTCCTGGAAAACCATGAATTTGGCCTCCGGTATGGTAAGGGGAACTTGGTACCACCGAAGGGGGGCGGGGCGCAACTGCTGGTAGAAAGAAAATCACTGCGTGTGTCTGTTTCCATGGTGTTGAGGCCGCTCCCGGGACCGGTTAAAGGGATGAGCCTGATGCTACAATCAGATGAGCCCAGAGGGAAAGTGGGGCCAGTGTCCAGCGAGGATGGCCAGGCCGCTCCGGCAGACGAGACCGCAGGACCCTTCCCTGACTGGCAAAGGGGCCGGCTGGGCTCTCGGCCACCATGCTGTCTCCCTACAGTCAGAGCTGGGGCCAGGGACGAGGCCTCTTTGGGGTGGCGCCTGGTCACCACAAGGAACAGTAACCGACATCTCAGCAAATGACACTTTTCCCCGGTGCTGATGTCGTTACAGGAAGTGGGTACCAAACAGGGCTCTCCACTGCATCTTCTAACTTGACCTGGAAACCCGCTGTTTGGCACGGTGTGACCTCTGACTGCATTCGCTTATTTCTTGGAATTCTTTCGTGCTTGATTCTCTTGGAATTTTCAGTTGTACAATCATCTTACTAGCAAATAATAAGAACTTTGCTTCGTCCTTTCCAACATGTATTCCTTGTATTTCTCGTTTTCTTTTCTTTCTTTTTTTTGTTTTTTAAGTTTTTTTAATGTTTTATTTATTTCGGAGAGAGAGAGAGACAGCGTGAGCAGGGGAGGGGCAGAGAGAGAGGGAGGGACAGAATCTGAAACAGGCTCCAGGCTCTGCGCTGGCTGTCAGCACAGAGGCTGACGCGGGGCTTGAACCCACGAGATCATGACCTGAGCCAAAGTCGGACGCTTAACCGACTCAGCCACCCAGGTGGCCCTCGTTTTCAATGTTAATAATGACACCGTGAGGACATCATCTTGTTTCGGGCTAATGAAAGTGCTCCTGGTGTTTCACGATTCGACATAGCACTGCCTTTTGCATTGTGGCTTGAGATCTATTTATATTTGAGGAGAATATGGCTGGGATAATATTTCCCATCCCACTTGCTCTTCTAGAACATTTCCACTACCCTATCACGTGGTGGGGCGTCCTGGACCCTGGGTAGCCCTGTCTGTGCCGTGACTGGATGGGGTCTGGGAACAGGGGAGCTAGTGGCCTCCAAGGCCGGCCCCCTCACACGGGAGGCCCTGCCTGGGAACCGAACACCATGCTGTGAGGAAGGCGACGTGGAAAGGCCCATAGGCAGAGGAATCGGTGCCCTCCGCTCGCGGCCCCAGCCGAGCTCCCTACCGACGTCCAGCACCAACCTTTTTTCTTTTCTTTTTTGTTGTGGTAAAATATGCATATAAAATTTACCGTCTCGGGGCGGCTGGGTGGCTCAGTCGGTTAAGCGTCAGACTCTTGATTTCGGCTCAGGTCATGATCTCACGATCGTGAGACCCAGCCCGCGTCAGCCTCCGCCTTGGGCATGGACACTGAAGTTCAGATCATTTGTATTTTGTGACCACCGCCACCATCCATTCCCTGAAGGTTTCCCACACTGAACGGTGTCCCCATTAGAGACTCATCCCCCAGCACACACCCCCGGCCCCCCTCCACGCCCACCACCCTGCTTTGTCTCTCTGCCTGCCTACTGCAGGGATCTTATGGAATGGAGTCATACTCGATGCATCCTTTTCTGTCTTGCCTTATGTCACTTAGCAGCCTTCCAAGGCTCACCCATGTTGAAAGATGTATCAGAATTTTAACCCTTTTGGGGTGCCTGGTGCCTCAGTCCGTGGACCATGCAAGTATTGACCTCGAGGCTGTGAGATTGAGCCTCATGCTGGGTTTGGAGCTTACTTGAAAATAAAATCTTTTAAAAAGTAGAATTTTAGTCCTTTTGAAGGCTGGAGAACATCTCGTTGTTTGTCACAGTTTATCCATTCATCGGTGGATGGACACTTGGGGGGCTCCTGCCTTTTGGTTGCTTGGAACCAAAAGGCTACCCAGGTCCAGGGCGCTCCACCACGTGATAGGGAGGAAATGTTCTGCTGTGAACCCTGGGGTACAAATGTCGGTTCCAGTCCCTGCTTGAGATTCGTTTGGGTTTACACCCGGATGTGGAATTGCTTCAAATACCTTTGAGACATCTACTGATGTCATGTTTTCCTCCTGTGACACGTTAATATTACTGATTATAGCAACATAATTCTTACTTGAATTATCTCTGCACTCTTGAAATGAACTCCACTTGATTCATTCTTTCTCTCTCTGTCTCTGTCTCTGTCTTCTTTCTTTCTTGCAATAGGGCCCTTTTATTATTCTTTTTTTAAATGCCTACTCACTTATTTTGAGAGACAGCATGAGCAGGAGAGGCACAGAGAGAGAGGGAGAGAGAGAATCCCAAGCAGGCTCCATAATGCCCAACACAGGGCTCAATCCCACAAACCAAGAGATGATGACCTGAGCTGAAATGAAGAGTCAGACGCCTAACCGACTGAGCCCCCAGCCGCCCCCCGCCTTTTATTACTTTTAAAATTGTCGTTCTGTAGATAAATTATATGGGCACAGTTCAATACAATGAAGCTACAGTTATAATTTCTGTTGTGTAGGTGAAAAGGGGGAAGGTTCACAGAGGTTAGCTGACCTGCTCAAGGTCACATCGCTAAGTGTGCAGAATTTGCCCACGTAAAACACAGGTGCATAGTGGCGCCTGGGTGGCTCAGTCACTTAAGCGTCTCACTTCAGCTCAGGTAGTGATCTAGCAGTCTGTGAGTTTGAACCCTGCAGTGGGCTCTGTGCTGACAGCTCAGAGCCTGAGGCCTGCTTCAGATTCTGTGTGTGTGTGTGTGTGTGTGTGTCTCTTGCTTTCTGACTACGTATTTGTGTGTGTGTGGTTAATTATTTTTAAATTAAATGCCTCTCCTTGGGGCACCTGGGTGGCTCAATCATTGGAGCAGTTGACTCTTGATTTTGGCTCAGGTCATGATGCCAGGGTTGTGAGTCGAGCCCCACGTCCACACTCAGCGTGGAGCCTGCTTGCTCTTTCCCTCTGATCTTCTCTCCTGCTGCTCTCTCTCTCTCTCTCTCTCTCTCAAATAAAATTTAAAAAGTTAAATCCATCTCCTCTATTGGATCAGGAGTGCCATGGGAGCCCAAACCAGATGGGTCTCATTCACGACTGTACTGCAAAGTATATTCATCTCTTGATCTGCTTTGGGGTTATATTAACCAATATTTTTATTTTCAAAATGTGCATTAATGTTTATCGGTGCTAATGATCTGCAGTTTTCCTTGAGGTGGGTAGGGAGGTTGTTACCTTTGCCAAATCTGGAAATCCGTCAGGTCCATTCGTCAGCCCTTGGAACAAACCCACAGACAGAACATCTATGCGCCGCTAACGTTCTCCTGAAAGGCCTGAGGCTGTCGCAGGGGTGGCTGTCCGACGTCTCTCCCCATTTTCTTCTCGGCTCAGCTCTTCTCCTTATTCTGGGGCCAATGTCGGCCATGTCCATTTCCTTGCGTCCCCAACTGTCCCACTGTGGGAGATGCCTTAAAACCCGTGGCCCCGAGCCCCCCCCCCCCCCGGGGCCATCAAGGCCCTCCCTCCAGGGCCAGGAAGCCCGGAGCAAAGCCACAGAGGCCTCGCCCAGAGCCCGGGGCTCTACGGTTGCTCAGACCCAGAAAGCATCTCTCCTCGGTTTAGGCGGATCAAGAGTGAGGAACCCGGCCCCTTGGCCCCCTCGGGCCCCCAATACTTCTCCCAGCTGGTCTCTGGCCCTCCCCCTCCCCATCTTGCCCTGCCCTTCCGGCACCCGTCTTCTCCCTGTCGGCTGCCCTTGCCTCTGGCTCTGCCCACTGAGGCGGACGCAGAGGAAGAGCTGGTCTACCTCCTGAGTCAAGGGGAAATGCGAGAGAAGCCCACAAGACAGTTCCACACACCCCCTGGGATGACTGGCACTAGACGGACCGCTCGTACCGAGTGTCGGTAAGGACATGGACCCCGGGGGCTGTGAGGTGGGACAGCTGCTGTGGATGCCTGTCAGGCAAGTCCTTATGAACTTGAACTTCACCTATCCTAAGCAATTCCACCGCTAAGTTAGACCAAAAAGACACGAATGCATCTGCCCCTACAAAGACCTGTGTGCGACTGTCCGTAGCAGCTGCAAAGAAAGCAAATGTCCGGAGCGCCGCAGGCGGGCTGGGTCCGAGGACTCAGAGGGGCTCCCGCCGCAGCAGCCGAGGCGTTCCTTGGTTTCGCACAAGATAGAAATGAAATGAGAGGCAGAGGAAATGAGAGTGGACTTGATGGAGAGAGAATGTAGACACAGACAGAGTGTCTGGGACACTCGGGGGAGGGGGGTCTCATCTTTGCTTGGGGCCTGGCCTTTCCACTGAGGAACAAAGGTGAGTGTGGCCGTGTCCTCGAGAAGTCACCGGTGGGTGCCCCGGCGCCAGGGGTCTTGATGAGTCAGTGGTCTGGGAGAGCCTTTGTGACGACCCTGCCCGGTCCCTCCTTAGATGTCACCTGCTGTGCTGGAAGACTCCAAAGAAAGCATTAGCTGTTGACTTTCACCAGGAGGACGCACACTGTCTGTTCTGCAAGGCATGTGTGAGGTGGGGGTGTCAGTCCCAGCAAGAACAGGAGCAGGGAAAGCAGGAAAAAGAGAAAAAAACCCCCAGCAGTGTGTCCCGGGGTCCCTCTAGTCCACCTATCTCGACATCCTGGGACGCCCCTCACCACGAGGAGGGAATGGATGTGCTGTTATAAGTACGAATGTCACAGGTCATGTGCTTCCATTTAGATGCAGCTGTCACACATGCAAAACCAACATGTCGGGATAGAGGTCACAACGGTGTTTTCCTTCAGGGGCTGGTGTGACAGGGTCTTGGCTGGCTGCGCCCGGAAAGGTCAGGAAGCACACTTCATAAGCTTCCGCTCAGTGGAAACACTTGATGTCAGCTTGTAATGCCGTAAGCCCCGCCTGAAGCACCGTCACGCACCCGTTGCTTTTAGTAATGGGGTTCTAAGTATTTTTAAATTCTCATTATGATCTTTAAAACTTTCCAACGTATGGCAATCGTGTGCGTGTGTGTGTGCGTGCGTGCGTGCGTGTGTGCGTGCGTGCGTGTGTGTGTGTGTGTGTGTGTATGAAACTGAGTCTGCGAACGTACTCGCTTCTTGCTTTCTGACCACAGTGCTGTCACCGGCTCCGGCTGCTACTCGTAGACATGTGGGGACGTGCAATGACAGCAGCCTCTCAGAGGGCCCCAAGTCACAGACTCGTTCACATTTTCTGCAACGTCACAGACGGTTTCCTGTGTGACCTAAATACCTTCAAAGGAAGTGGAGTTCTGTCGATTTTTGCTTTATATATTTTCAAACAATTTTAGCATTATTCCTCAAGTGCTGTTGTTTTGTGCCAACGTCTATTCTGTCCCCTGGCCTTCCAGTTCTCTGGGCCAGCAGGTGCCCAGCTCTTTTTCCTCATTCTTTCACACGTAACCTTCCACAGTCATGTGTTAGGTGTGTCTCTAAGTCAACAGCGCATGCCTGCAATGTTGTGGTTTTGATACGCTATGACAGTCTCTCACAGCGTCCCCATCTGAAGTCCCCTCAGAGGTGACATCTGTTGGGCCTCCCTCGCCCGCACCTGGCCCATTACCGCAGTTCTCATTAGAGACGTGCAAAGGAAGAACGTGCTCTCAAAGCCTCACACCCACTAGACTGGCCATGATCAAAAAGCACTAACAAAAGGTGGCGAGGGTGTGCAAGACGGGCCGCTCCCACGGGCAGCGGTGTGGCGGCTTCCCGCACAATCACACATGGAATTAGCGTGTGGCCCGGCATTTCCCCCGCCAGCTATGCACCCAAGACAACGGAAAACATCTGCGCAGTCGGTAGCGTGATTCACAGGGACCAAAAGGTGGAAACAGTCTCAGCCGATGAACGGCTAAGTAACGGCTGTCTGTGCACACATCGGAGTAGTCTACGGCCATTGCAAGGAGGAGACACCCTACAAAATGGATGAGCCGCGCACACGTGCTGAGCTACCCACGGAGGACACACGTTGAGTGATTCCATTGCTATGACATATCCATATCACACAAGTCCACGGAGGCAGAGCGCAGACAAGAGGGTGTCAGGGGCTGGGGGGGAGGGGGCCTGGGGAGTGACTGCTCATGGGTCCACGGGCTCTTTTCGGGATGATGGAAACGTCCTGCAGGGAGACCGTGGTGATGGCTGCACGGCCCTGGGAATATACCGAAAACCGGTGGCCTGTGCCCATTAACAGAATGAATGGTAAGGGATGTGATGATACAGTACTCAGTTTAAAACTGTATTTTCAGGGGCGCCTGGGTGGCTCAGTCGGTTGAGCCTCTAACTTCAGCTCAGGTCATGAGCAGGGGGTTTGTGGGTTCGGGCCTCACGTCGGGCTGTGCGCTGACGGCTCAGAGCCTAGAACCTGCTTCGGATTCTGTGCCTCCTTGTCTCTCTGTCCCTGCCCTGCTCACGCTCTGTCTCTCAAAAATCAATAAATAAGCATTTAAAAAATAAACATTTAAAAAATTTAAAACATGAAAGTGTATTTTCAAAATGAGACTTGGATTCCCAAGTCAAGGTGGCGAGGGCTTCAGTCACAGACAATTAAGTAACAGCCAACAGCAAGGGAGGGAAGTGTAGTGCCCCAGGGCAAACCCTACCTTGATTACTTCCCACCTCCACGAACTTGAAGATCATCAACTTCTCTAAACTCACTTTCCTAGACAGTAAGCCGTCGAGAACTGTTAGCATCTCGCCAGTGAGATGCGTGTTTCTTCATCTCTAAGGCGGCCCAAGTAATGCGGGCAAGGCAGCCATGAGGGGCTGAGAGTCCTGCCTCCCGGGAGCACCCTCGCTGCGCCGCCCGCAAGCACCCTCCCTGCCGCAGGAGAGAGGAGCAGCAGGCACACAGAACTTCCAGAGCACACCCAACTGGTGAATGGCGGAGATCAACACTGAGTGCTATTAATGTGGCTAAATACAGAAATAAAGTTTTATCATTTGAACAATGTTGAAGTGTACAGCTGTGTGGCATATAGAACATTCACATTTTGGGGCACCTGGGGGGCTCGGTCGGTTGAGCAGTTGACTTCGGCTTAGGTCATGACCTCATGGTGTGTGGGTTCGGACCCCATGTCAGGCTCTGAGGGCCTGGAGCCTGCATCGGATTCTTTGTCTCCCTCTCTCACTACCCCTATCCTGCCCAGGCTCTCTCTCGCTCTCAAAAATAAATAAACATTAAAAAAAAAAAAAAAAAGAACATTCATATTCTGGGCAGCCGTCCTTTCCACCCATCCCTAGAACTTTTCCATCTCCCCAAAGTGACACTCTGTCCGCATTGGACACGAACTCTCCCTCTGCCTCCCCTCCCCCTGCCCCGCCCCACCATCCTGCCTCCTGTCTCTATGAATCGGACTCCTCCCGGCACCACGTAGGCATGGAATCCGCCGGTGTCTGTCCTTTCGTGTCTGGCTTCTTTCACTCAGCGGTGTGTCCGAGGCTCGTCCACGTTGTAGCTGGTGTCTGTCTGCCCCTCCTTCCCTTTCTTTCTTTCTTTTTTAATGTTTGTTTATTTTTGAGAGAGAGAGAGGCACATAAGCTGGGGGGGGGGCGGGGAGGGGGGGGGCAGACACAGAAGCCAAAGCAGACTCCAGGCTCTGAGCTGTCAGCACAGAGCCTGACTCAGGGCTTGAACTCATGAGCCATGAGATTATGACCTGAGCCGAGATCGGACACTCAACTGACTGAGCCACCCAGGTGCCCCATTTCCTTCCCTTTCAAGGCCACGTTAGATCAGCAGCTGGGAAATCCTCCAATGGTACCCGGTGCTGGTGAGGTCGTGGAGCACTGAGAACCTGGGTTGGCAGTCATTTCAGTAACCTCTTCTGCGAGCCGTTTGGGAGAAGGGTCTGGACCATTGGTGCATTTACAGAAAGTTCCAAGGCTCATGCTGCCAGGGTGTGCGCTCAGCCGCAGGCCAGGTATGACAGCGTGAGCGGCACAGGGTGTGCCCACGCCTGCGCAGTGCGCTCCTCCGGGCAGCAAGGCAGGGATGGCGCTCCGATTTAATCTCTCGGGCTTCCCATCCTTCAAAGGAAGAGATCTGAGCCGGCGAGATGGCGGCCACGCATACTGCCTGGCAGAGGCCCCCGTGGAAGTGAGGCAGGGCCGAGAAAGAAGAGGCAGAAGTAAAACCAGAAGTCAGCGCTTCTGAAGACACACAAGAGAGCAAAGATCAAAGCGGAAGGACAGGAAATGGAAAAAAAGACTGAAAAACCCGACCACGGTTGGAAGCACCAGGCTACAAAGAGCAAGCAGGCTTGAGCGGCTCATCAGACCCACGGGGACCGGCCCCAAATCAGCGAGCCCGCAGGCCTGATGCCTGCGGTGCTCGCCTTAACGATGGGCACCGGGCCCACAGGAAGGACCCGGGATACAAGCCTCCACTCAGAAGGGGAAGAGATGCTCCCTAATCACATGGGTATTTGGGGGCTCAGTGGAGGACATATAACCCAGTTTATACTCCTCCAAAGACTTCAAAAGAGGAGAGATGGAAACAAACCATAAGAGACTCTTTTTTTTTTTTTTTAATGTTTTTTATTTATTTCTGAGAGAGAGACCGCGCGAGCAGGGAAGGGGCAGAGAGAGAGGGAGACACAGAACGTGAAACAGGCTCCAGGCTCTGAGCTGGCAGTCAGCACAGAGCCCGACGCGGGGCTCGAACCCACGAACCGAGATCATGACCTGAGCCGAAGTCAGATGCTCCACCGACTGAGCCCCCCAGGCGCCCCAGGAGACTCTTAACAATAAAGAACAAACTCAGGGTTGATGGAAGGATGTGGGTGGGGGGATGGGCTAGACGGGGGACGGGCACTAAGGAGGGGACTTGTTAGGGTGCAACTGGGTGTTGATGTAAGTGATAACCACTGGGTTCTACGCCTGGAAACAATATTGCAGTACTTGTATGTGAACTAAAATCATTTGTAAAAAGTTTCAACTTCCAGAGACCTTCCGAGGTGAGAGGGGAAATGCTGTGTTTTGGTAAACTGTCATGTTGGCAATGTCAGCTGCTCAGTTTTATTTCTGAATGCAGGTTTTAACTGTTTTTATACTTACTATTTTTAATAATTTTTTAATCTTTACACCCAACGTGGGGCTCAAAGTCCCGATCCCTAGATAAAGAGTCGCAGACTCCACCAACTGAGACAGCCAGGTACCCCTCTTTTGAATAATCTTTGAATAAGTTTGAATAATTAAAATTTTATAATTTGAAATTTCTATCTTTGAAAAAGATCTGAAGCAGCTATGGGAGATGTTAAGATTTGACAAGTATAATCTAGGCACCTGGAAAAAGGTTTTCAGCAAGAGCGGATACCCAAAAACCACGTAGAAAAAGACACACATATAGACATACAGGACTCCGTAAATCAACCATGTTACTTTAAAAGATCTTCGAAGTCAAAAGACAAATGGTAGATTAAGAAAACCTATTTACCGTCTGTATGACAAATGAATGGTTACGGTCTATAATATAAAAAAGAGCTCCTACAGATTAAGAGGAGACAGTGCGGAACAAGGGAAGGATAGCAACAAGCAACTGACAAATCCAAACTTGCAACAGACGAGCCCATGAGCACTACTTGCACATGTGCGTGTACGCATGCGTGCCAGTGTATGGAGGGGGTGGCAGGAGTTAAAGTCACGATGAGATCTCGCTTTGCCACCATCAGACTGGCACAAAGTGACAAAGTGTGCTCACACCTTTCTGGTACGGGGCGGCCGGGGGTGGGTTCCTTGTCGTCGCTGGTAGACACGTGAATCATGAGCGTCAGGTGGAAAGGCAGCCCTTCAATCACACTCCTGAGACGGACTCGGATAAAGGCGGCTCGTTCCAGGGCGCGGAGGTGGAGGGCTCTTGTGGGGAATGAAAGCTGGCAAGGAACCGGCACACTAGGTGAGGACCGGGTGAAGGAGCCCATGAGCGGCCACAGCCACGGGCACGACGTCACCAAAGCACAAGGGGCCCTCAGGCAGTGTCTGCACCGGTCACGCACGTGCACAGGCCTGCGTGTCCCGCGGCACGGCCGCCAGAATCCCGACAGTCCTCTCGGCTGGCTCGTTGTCCGTCCCCCACCCCCACCTCGACGCGCCCGTATCCCATCCACAGGCAGCAAAGCCAGTAGTACTCTTTTCACCGGGGGGGGGGGGTTGTAACCCCCAGGCCGTGGTATGGGAAAGCGTGGAGGAGACCAGGCTGAGACAGCACCGTCGCCCTTTCTACGGACAGGTAGAGCAGCGCCGTGGGTGGGGCTTTGGACGCGGTGGTGGGATGCCTGCATTTCTGACGCAACTGTCAGCCAGGCTGGACTTCTAGACTTTCAGTGTCCATGAAACGAGGGGGCTGGGGCAGATGGTTTCCCAGACCCCTCCCAGCTTCGGGACCTCTACACCATTTAGGCCCAAACCAGGGAGGGGGCCCCTCTGGTGACCACGGGCCTCTCGGCCCTGCAGCGGGAAGACGGAGACGACACTGACAGCAGGGCCAAGGAGAAGAGGGAAGGGCAGCAGAGCTGAGCGGGCGGGGCCGCAGCCACCTGCCTCCTGCCTCCAGTCGCCCCCCTGCCCCCGAACCCAGGCGGCGGGCTGAGGAGCAGCCGGCTCCTGCCCTCTGGCTTTGCTTGGCTCAGCTGATTTAGCAAATAAAAAGACAAGATACCTAGTTAAATGTGAACTTAGGATAATGAAACGATTTTCTTCGTACAAGCGTGTCGTATTTGGGGCAGGCTGGGACCGAAACACCGTTCGTGCCGCCGCATGTCATCAGATAACCTTGGACAGAGACCAGCAGGAGAGAGGGGCTCGGGTTTCTGGAGGTCCCCACGCCCTCCCTTGTCCCTTTGCATGCAGCCCCCCAGGGCCCCGCGTGGGTGGCGTGCATAGCATAGTTCTCCGTGAAACCGTCCTGAATCACCCGAATCTGAGCCAGCCACCTGCTTCCTGTGGGGACCCAGCCTGACAGGAGTGGAATGGAAACCAGAAGGTTCTCAGGCTTACTTATTAAATAAGTATTGGTAAAAATGAAATGAAACAAAATGAAAAGTTACTGCTCAGAGGTGTGGGATGAACGCGGCTGTGCAAACCCCCTACACTTTTCTCCCCCCCCCCCCGTCGGTGACGGTAACAGCAGCTGAAAGGGCAACACTAAGAGGGCGGAAATAACTCAGATTCTAGGTGGAGGAACACGCCCCCCGCCCCCGCATAACACCCTGGTCCCCTCTCCCTCCACCCCCCCCATGTCTCAGCGAGCCCCCCAGGACGGAGGTCTTCCCCTGCTCCCTCCCACCCGCCTCTCTGAGGGAAGGGCGGCCGCCCCGGAGACACCCAGAGAGCCCCGTTCGTCTTAGGCACACAGAGCCTTTAAGACACCGTCACGGAACAGAGCTGTTTCCCCCGGCAAATGCCAGCCTCTTCCTCACCCACCGGCACGACCCCCACCCCCCCAGGCCCCAGACCCCGGGGCCAGGCCGCACCGGCTGCCCAGGCAGGAGGGCGGGGCTCGGCTGGCCGCCGCCAAGCGACGGCCCTCACGCGCAGCGTTCTCAGATGGTGGCCCGAGGGGTGCTCGGGTGGGACAGAGCATCCAGCACAGCACAGGGACCCAGTTTCCAAACTAGTCATCCACCTGTCAACCCACAGGCTCCGGGGAGGCGGGGGGACACTTGTGGGTGCATGTGAGCAGCCCGTCCTGCGATGCCATTTGGAAGGAACACAGTGGCCTCTTGAAGTCTCCCTTCACCTTTGTTTTTAAAGACCGGACGCCTGTCGGACGGCACGGTCTTCAAGGGGCCAAAGAGGACATTAACCCCGAGTGGCAGCCCTGGGCTCACTGCTTCAGATACTGTCAACTGCGTGAGAAGCATGGTGGGGGCTTTCAAGACGCCCATGCCAGGGCCCTGCCTGACATGTCATCAGGAGACTCTGGCTCCTGAGGGCCCAGGGCGACTCATGCCACGCCCTGGGTCTCTCCCGGGAAATAGACCCCGTGACCCTTCAGTGACCCGTGCTGCGGAGGACATGGGAGCCACACCCTGGCTCTGAGGGCAACGCTGCGCTGAGAATTCAACTTTTGACATCTGTGTTTCTTCATCTGGACGCGGCCCGCCTTGTCCCGCGAAGGGTCTGAGGTGACGTGGCTCCTTCCATGTGACCTGCTGTCAGCACAGCCATCGCTGATGTCACAGCCCGGCATGTATTCGACGTGACTCAGTCTCCCCGTCCGCAGCCCGCGGACAGCACCCGAGTCGGGAAGCTACCGTGGACAAGCATTTCCCTGCTGCGGTGAGCGTGCCGCACCTCTCACGCTCGTTTCCCCCACTGTTTTATTTTAAAGAATTTGAAAATACAGCAAAGTTGGGGCGCCTGGGTGGCTCAGTCGGTTAAGCGTCCGACTTTCGCTCAGGTCATGATCTCGCGGTTCGTGGGTTCGAGCCCCGCGCCGGGCTCTGTGCTGACTGCCAGCTCGGAGCCTGGAGCCCGTTTCAGTCTGTGACTCCCTCTCTCTCTCTGACCCTCCCCTGCTCAAGCTGTCTCTCTCTCTCTCTCTCTCTCTCTCCTAGAAATAAATAAAACATTTAAAAAAAAAAGAAAATACAGCAAAGTTACAAGAACAGGACAGTGAATCCCTGCATCCCCTGCACTTAGATGTTTGCTTTATCGCTTTGAGACTAAGTTGCAGACAGCGTGACATTTCACCCCTAAATAGTGAAGCCCGAAGCTGCAAAGGAAGGACGGCCCGCTGCGTGACACTCATATCTTATCACACGTGGCAGATTTCACACTGGCGACGCCACGGCCACCAGCCGTCGGAAGCGGCGTCTTTTCTGCGCTTTAATGCGTCTTCCTGGCACGAGGAGGTGTTTGCCGGGTGCTCAAGTCGGTCAGAAACAAGAAGGCACAGTGGAACTGGAGCACATCACACACTTTGGACCAGAAGTGGCCCGTGAGCCTCTGGAAGAGACGCCACTGTGCCAGCTGGTGGTCACACAGCTTGAGGACCACGAAGCCCGAGCAGGAAAGCACGCCCAGCGCCAGGTACCTTCCGGACGAGGGGCCACCGTGGCGCCTGTGGGCGTGCAGAGCCTGGCCCACGACGGCCGCGATGTGCACGCCCAGCGCCGCCTCGAAGCCGCGGGGGTGCAGCCGGGCCAGGCCATAACTGCCGAGGGAGAGGCACTCGATGGCCAGGAACAGGCAGGGCCGCCAACCCCTGTCCAGCGACAGGCACCAGGCTATGGGCCACGCAAAGATGGGCAAGGTGAGCCACTGGTCGAGCACGGCGGCGGGGTGCACCTGCGTGGCGATCCGCAGCCACTGCACCGGGCCGTAGACCAGGGCCATGGCGGCAAACACATCCTTGAGGTAGCGCGCCCTGCGCAGGGCCTCGGGGTGCCCCGGGCCGCTGGCCCGTCTCCGCAGCCAGTACGTGCCCAGGAGCACGTAGGCCACGTTAATGAGCGAGTTGAAGGGCATGGCAAGAAAGACGGGGAGGCTGGCTACCGGGGCTTCAGCGTAGTGTTCGTAGCCCACTTGAACGGAGACGCCGTCGAACACCCCTGCGCAGACGACGGCCATGCAGAGGCAGCTGGCCACAGCCACGTGGCACAGCGCCTGCGTGGACTCGGGCTGCATGCAGAACCGCGGGCACGACTCGCTGTTGGTTCAGAATTCACACACACAGCTTCCGCCAAGCAGCGCTCCTTGGCCTCCCAGCCGGGCCGGCGGCGGTCCTGCTGACGGGCCAGAAGGGGAAGGGCGCTCTGCCTGCTTCCTCTGTGGTTACAAAAAGAGGGTGGTTAGAAAGAAAACCACCCAGGAGGCGCCTGGGTGGCTCAGTCCGTTAAGTAACTGACTTCGGCTCAGGTCATGATCTCACTGTTCCTGAGTTCGAGTCCTGCGTCAGGCTCTGTGCTGACGGGGTGGAGCCTGTTAGGATTCTCTGTCTCTCCCTCTCTCTCTCTCCCATCCAAGTACTAACTAGGCCCGACCCTGCTTAGCTTCTGAGATCAGATGAGATCGGGCGCGTCACGGTGGTATGGCTGCAGACTCCCACTCTCTCTCTCTGCCCCTCCTCTGCTCACTCGCATTCTCTTTCTCTCAAAAAATAAACTTTTAAAAAGATAAAAAAATAAAAGAAGGAAAGAAGACCATCCAAAATAGAGTCTCCATTCTCCCAACTCTCAGCTTCAGGACCCACCAAGAAGAAAAAACCAGAAATAAAAGGGAAGCGATACCCACAGTATGTGCACCTTCTTACTCATGGCTTGTAGAATCATCTAGATCACCTAGAATCATCTCTCCCCTGGAGGTTTCATGCCTTTCTCTCCTGACGCCCACGTGCTTCGTCTTTCATCTGTGTACCGTGAAACCCAGCTCACTGCCATACTTCCCTTAGAGCCGCTGCATTTAGAGACTTCAACCTTTCCTGGCACTGTTGCTACCATTCAGAAAGGACTTCCCTGCCTCAGTGGTATCATAAGTGAAGTTTCCAGCCAGCCCCAGGCCCTTTTAACCAAATACCCAGTTTGACACCGTTCACTGTGGTCCAAGTTCTGGAACCAAGCAAGGGGTGGGGCGGTGCTGGAGGAGGGGGAGGAGGAGGGGAGGGGGCAGGACAACAGGAGGGGGTTAAGGGAGGGAGGAGGGGCAGGGGGCAGGAGAAGGCGGGGAAGGAGGGGGGAGAGGACGACAGGGGCGGGATGAGCATCTGGAGCATCTGCTGGCTCTCCTGCCCTGCCCCCAAGCGCCACATCATCCCGAATCCCTTTCTTCCCTCGGCCCACGATAAACCTTCCATTTCCTGCAGTCAGAGAAGCAGAGAGTGTAAAATGAACATGCAGTTATCATGACTGTCAACTGCTTTGGGGCCAGCTGCACTGGGAGCTGGCCCAGTGGCCTGGAAGCGTATTACCACGAAACAGAGAAAAGGTTCAGCGCTCTGAAAATGACTCAAAGCCAAAACGGCAGGCAGGTGGGGAAGAGAGAGACTGTGTTCAAACCCTGGCTCCCCCAACCTGCTAACTCTGTGACCTTGGGCCTTCACTGGTCTGGGCCTCAGTTTGCATACGTGCAGAATGGTGGTGCTGCCAGTACCTCCCCGCACAGTCCTCGTGTGGATTAAATAAGTTCTTACGGGTGGAGACCACTCAGCCCCGTTTATCTTCGAGGCACAGCGTCCACCTCCCCTCCTGCAATTTAGGCCCTGAAAGGGCAGAGCAGGGTCTGATTCTCCGCTCTCCCTCCCAAGCTCTGTCAATACCTGCTCAATTTCAGCTCGATGCAATTCAAGCACAGAGCCAGCACCTCCCTGTCCTTCCTTACGCTTTTGCCCATTGGCACATTACCATTTCGCTTTTCACGCGGCCCTGGGCAGCCACCTGTATTTTCTAGGGACGCTGCTGCTGGGCTTTCCTGCTCCCGTCCTGCCTTGGGGGCCCATCATTAAGGAGGACCACGGGGCCAGCACTTCCCCCAGTGAACTAAAGCCCTCATCCTGACTCTGCAACTGCTCATTGACCGTGAGCTGCCATCTCGGCTTGTGGCCCTGTCCCACACCTGTCCCAACTCTTTGTCTAAGTGCTTCCCAGTCCAGGAGGCCACGTCTGCCCCCGGGGTCCCATTTCCATGCTGGCCACTGCTAACGTGGTCCGCGTACAACTGCCCCCAGCGTGTTCCCCAAGCACCCCTAGAGTGGACTGTGCCAGTCTGGCTTAAAGCCGTCGGGGGCTGGCTCTCCACTCCATGTGCACTCTCATCCCAGTCTCTCGGCTGTAGGTCCAAGTGCCGTCCCCCTGGAGTCTGGAGAGTTCCGCAGGCCCAGTCTGTCCTGCCTGGAATGAGACTCTGCAGGCCTCACTCCCTCCTGCCTCAGGTCTGCTGACACTTTCCACTTGGCTGCCATTCTCCTGCAGCGGCCTCCCCGCCCGGCTGCTTGACTCCAGCTGGGACACCTCGCCTGCACCCGTCTGGGGCCTGGCTCTGCGGCACGAAGTGCCAGGCCTTTGGGACCTGCGCTAGCCTGACCCTCCTGTCTGCCAGCAAGCATGGGTGAGACCAGGGCACGGGAGCCACACATGGCCAGCCTGATAGAGAAGGAGGTCCAGGAAGGGTGGGGACAGTGACTCCTCTCTCTGGCTCCTGGGCAGAGTCCACCTGAGCCCTTGTGCAAGCTGAAAGTGACATGTCGTCCAACCAATTTCCCGAGTCCACCAAGGAGACCAGGCTGGGTAGTTTATGGCCTAGCTCCTCCGTACACTTGAACTGCCATGACCCTTGATACAGGGCACTCAAAATTCTTCACGGATTCCCCCAGCACCTGGCACACGAAGGTCAAAGGCATTGGCCCGCGTTCTGGAGTCTTTTGGAAAAGTTCTGCAAAGCATGACAATATCCTGGCTAAGGGGCTAACACATGTTCCTTAGACTCTCCTGTCACCTCTCACAGTGCTGCCTTCTTTCCTGTAGCACTTATGACAACTGCTTGTTGTGTCCCTGACTATCCCGACCACCCTTGCTGCCCTGCTGCCGATGAGGGGGTGCCAGCTTGAGGGCTGTAACATGGGACATCCCTGGCGGGTGAGGTCACTCTGGGACACCTGGATACCCAAGAAGGCTGGAGCGACCCCAGTGATTCCTGAACTCCAGGGAGAGAACTGCTGACCTCAGAGAAGGCCCTCGGAAGCCGGCAGCTCGCCTTCCTTATTTTACAGGGACGGACTCAGGGCCATAGAGGGGAGGTGAATGCCCAAGGTCATTTAGGGCAGTTAGCGGCACACCCATATGTAGGGGAGGACTCTTGTCCTCGGGCTGCCACAGGTCTCTGTGGCCTTTCTCAAATACTTCCAAATACATAGAAACAGAATGACAACACAAATTTAGCAAGTTGAAAGGTGGTATGAAAATATTTTTGAAAATGTGTGATATGGTAATATATGTGCTTCTTTACTAGGAAGCTAAATGACAGGACGTACGGGCAGGTCTTGTACTTGAGTTAATTTCAAGATAACTACAACAAAAGCTAAGTGATCTGAAATGTCACTTCCATTGGCGACCAAGACACCAGGCTAACACTCTGTGTGTGCTCTGTAGCCTACATGCGCAATTGCGGGAAACGCCAAATTTCAACTAGGGGTTGGTGAAAATAAAGACGAAATAACGCGGAGAGAAAGTGGAAAAATCCTCTGTTGTAGCCTCAAGCTCTCAGACACCAGCGCAGGGCCCCTGCACTACGGCCTGGGTCTGGCAGTGCACAGGACCGTATGGCGACGGGTCGGCCTCCTGCAAGATTTGGCACATGGGGGCGATGCCAGTACCCACCCCTTAAGATTGCTGCGAGAACTTACAGTATTGGCGCGAAAAGGCCAGCGATCACCATCCGGGTATTTGCCTCTCTATCTTTGCTGGGGAAAATTCAAATCTCGGGAAAGGGCGGACCCGAAAAGCGGCCCTGCGCCTGCGCGCGGGGCGGGGCGCCGGGCTCTGGGAAGCAGGCGGAGCGGGGTGACGCGGGGTGACGCGAGGTGACGCGAGGCGACACGGAGCTCTCCCGTGCCCGCCCGCTCGGTTCGGGTACCGCCGGCTTGGCTGCCCGCCCTGCAGCCGGCGGGGCGGGGGACGGGGAGCGGCCTCGGGCGCGCGGCCGGTCTCCTTTCCTTAGAGCGCGGGCGGCGCTCGGGGGCGGGGCCGGCGAGCCTGGGAGCCGGCTGCGTCACCGCCCCCTCGCCCCGCCTCCGACCCCCCCCCCACCCGCGGCGCGTCTTGGGCCGCTTCTCCCACGGCCGCTGGGTGTGGGGAGCGGAGACATGTCCACTTTCTGGCCCGGGCTGCAGCTCTAATGTCTCTCGTCAGCTTTTCCCAGCAGCCTATGCCCTGTCCCCACTGCTGGATAAAGGCAACTCCTCGGGCGTGTGTTCCCTAAGCGACCCGGGGGAATGTTCCCAAGGGGGGCGGGGCTGAGCTCGCTTGAGGCATCCTCATCCGGGCATTCACCAGATGTCTCAACCGCCATCTTTGTTTTGTGCTGAAAGTCGCTCTTGACGCCCGTGGACGGCCGGGCGAAGGGAAGTGGCAAGATGGCGGCTCCCAGGGCGGAGGCGTGAGGGCGCAATGGGGGGGGAAGGGGTGGGCCGCGGGGCTGGGCGCGCCTGCGCCTGACCCGAGAGCGGCCTGAGCCCTAGCTAAGCGCGCGGTGGACCTGGGCCTTCGCCGCGGGGCAGCGCGGGGGTCCTTTAAGAGGGCTTGGCTCCGAGAAGCCGTGCGAGGGCGGGGGGGGGGGGCGAACAGTGACGTCGCCTGACTCCGCCCCCTCGCCCGACCGCCGCTGCCGCCATGTTTAGTTGTTACTTCTTCACACAAGATGGCGGCTCCCAGGGAGGAGGCATGAGCGCCCTGCCGTTACCGCTCCTCCTGCCGTACAGTTGCCACTCCGGGGCCTAACTCTGGCTCTTTGGGGCGGCTCCTGTGGGAAGGAGCCATAAAGAGGGAAGCGAGGATCGGACGCTGCCTTGCGTTTGGTTTGCAGTGGAAGAACTGACTCAGGAGGAAGAGAATAGGGGGGAAGGGGGAGTTAGTCTCAAGATGGCGGCTCCCAGGGCGGCAGGCGCAGCCTGAGCAGCAGAGGCGGACTCAGGGGAGAGGTTCGAGACTTCACGAGCTGTACGGCGCGAGTCTCGGACCAGCCCCCGAGACTTCGAGTTCGTTCCACTGGCCTCCGGCGTGCCTCTGTCCTTTACGAGTGTCGAGGCTGTTTCGGGAGCAGCGGCTGCACTAAGCGCTGGGCGGGGAAGCGGGACGGTCTCAAGATGGCGGCTCCCACAATTGTGGTGTGAGCGCCGGCGGGGCTGGGACAACCGCGGCGCTTGTGGCTCCTTTCCACCCGCCCCGGAAGCCGGCCAGTACAGGGGACTTGGGGGGTGTGGGAACCGGGCCGGGGCTCCGCCATTTCCGGCGGGGGAGGGCTACGACTGAGGAAGGGAGGAGAGAGAGGCGGCTCAAGATGGCGGCTCCCAGGGCCTCCCGCCCGAGCTTGTAAGCGGGAGCGCCCGGGCGAGTAGTCAGGGCGGCGGGACTCGGCGGCCTCCAGCTTCTCGGGGCTAGGCGCTCGAAAGTTTCGGGAGGCTCTTGAAGAGACGGGGTGAGCTAGAAGAAGGGGAAGAGCCGAAGGAAAGGAGGGTAGTTAAGATGGCGGCCTCCATGGAGCCGTCCACCGCTGTGTGAGGAACCGCTTCTCTGTGAGAGCTACCTTAGACGAAAGGGGGTGTGTGTGAGAGGAATTGGGGGGCTCCCTTCCCGCTTGGTGACTTCTACCCACCGCGGCCTTTCCCGTAACTATGGCTTCGGCCGTGTCGCCCGCCAACTCTCCAGCGGTGCTCCTGCAGCCCCGCTGGAAGCGAGTGGTGGGCTGGTCGGGTCCGGTACCCCGGCCCCGCCACGGCCACCGAGCCGTGGCCATCAAGGAACTCATCGTGGTGTTTGGCGGCGGCAACGAGGGGATAGTGGACGAACTGCACGTGTACAACACGGGTGAGTGCAAAGCCCGCTGGGTCCTGGGATCTTTCTCTCCCTCCCTCCCTCCCTCCCTCCCTCCATCTCCTCCCTCTCCCTCTTCCATCCCTCCCCTCCTCCTCCTCCTCTCCCTTTATCCCTCCTCCTCTCCCCCTCCGTCCCCTCCTTTCTCTTCCCCTTCCCTCCTGCCTCTTCACCCTCCTCCCGTTCCTCTCTCTCTCCCCGCACTGATCTCTCTCTGTTCCGAGACCCTTCGGTCAGCCCCGCTTCTGTGCTTTTTCCTGCTCTCTCCTGGTTCTTCCTCTGCCCGCCCCCTCCTGTGTTTGATGGGTGCTTTTCATTATCCGAGAGAATCCAGTCCGGTTGGTGAGGGGGCGGGGGCGTCGCCGGCGTTGACTCGAGACAGACACCGTTACCCCGCCGGGCGGGCGGGCGGGCTGGCGGATGCGTCCCTTTGGCGCAGGCAGAGTCCCACCCCCTTCCTCCCTCCTCCTGCGCCTGCTCAGCTCTTCATCTTTGATGCTTTTTCGGGAGAAATGACAGTTTCTAGATTACGGATTAGGGGCAGAGTTGAGCCCCCTAATCTCGACCTGGGAGGTTGTGTGCCCTGCTGGGTAACCGTCCCAGGGTTTGCGCACCAGCCTTGGGCACCCACAGATAGGGCGGCGTTGCTGCCTCCCCCTTTTTGCCATTTGCGGTGTTTTCTCTAAATTGTTTCTTTACTTGGTCTGGGGCCCTCCAGTGTAGGAGGTGAATTCCAGTGGTCCCATAGTGGGGTGGGTGGGCCCTCGCCTCTTTCTGTGAGGCCGAGGTTACCGTGCCCACGTTTGTACCTTCCCCAATCGCAGGGCGCTGGTAAGTGGGAGGAACGAGATTCCTTGGGTCACACAGAAAGCTGCGGCGTGCGCCCCTTGCCCGGCGTCCTTGCCAGGTCCCACGCTTGGCGCAGCCTCCTGCAGCCTCTTGCCCGTGGCGGCCCCTTGGCCCGGTTTGCACACCGAGCTGCTGCCTGTTGAAGGGCGGTTGGCTCACGTCGCCTCGCCTTGCTCAGAAGGAGGGGCTAGGCGTTCTCCCTGAGGCTAGTGGGCCTGCTGTGCACTGCGTTCTGGAGGAGAGCTGGAGAGAGCCTAAGTGCGGGGGGGGGGGGGGGGGGGGGGGGGGGGGGGGGGGGGGGGGGGGGGGGGGGGGGGGGGGAGCACAGGCTGGCTGCGCCCTGCACACCCACACACCTGTCAGTGGTCTCTCAGGAAGTCCCCCTCTGCGGCAGGGGGATGCGTTCGGGTTGGTGGTGGCCGGGAGCTGTTTTCCAGCTCTTTTCCCAGGCATCACATCTAGCAGACTCCGTTTGCTCCAGCTCCATCCTTTCCTGGGGCTCTGGCAATACCAGCTCCTTGAGTCTGGGCCCCGCCTCCCACCTGTGAGGGTGCTATGGGGTTGGGAGCTGGCGCCCAAGGGAGAGAGTGGTCAGAGCGGTGAGGGCTGGGTGCTCTCCTCCCCCTCCCCGGAGGCAGAGAGTGCAGTTTTCTCCGCACCCTGCAAGCTGGGCGCCCCTACCGAGTTGACTCTGAAAGGCTGGTGGGTTGCTGGTGACCCTTTGCATTCCGGTCCTCGGCACCTGTTGCCTCCAGCGAGGCTGGGCTGGTTGGCGGTGCTCCCTGCCGGCGTAGACAGCTGCGGTGGCTGCAGTTAGCCTGGTAAGGTGAGGCTGAGGGGCAGGGCTGTTTTCAGAGAGGCCGTCGCCCTCAGCAGAACCTTCTAAACTCCGTGCACTGTCTTATTCTCACAAGGCCCAGAGCAGGCTCCTTAACAGGGAGATCCAATTTTAGAAAGTAGGGCAGGGGCCTAATTACCATCAGCTCTAAAGTCCACTGCTTCCAGGGGCTTCTGCATATTCATTAGTTTATGAAAATGGACCGGCCACTTTGGCATGAATTCATTCCCCATCTGCGAGCCCGTCTCGTGTAGTAGATGGTGGTTTACTTCCCGAAGGGCCGCGGCCCTCCGTTCACACCGTTAGCAGTTTGGAAGCTGCCCGTATTGACTCCTTAAGCAATTTCTCAGGAGAGCCACCAGCAGAGCCGACTCCCCGCTTCGCACCGAGCGTTGTACATTATCTGAAGGCGGCAGGAACTTGTCCGCTGTCTGTCCGGGGGTTCTGGTAGCTGCAGGGCCCGTGCGCTCCCCTCGGGCCAGATGGGGCTTGGTGTTGCCCTCCTGCCGCCTGGCGGCCCGGCTGCCCTTCCGCTTGCCTTTCCACTTGCTGTCGTTTCGTTTTAGGGCAGGGCAGGGCCTCCCCGCGCCTCTTCTCTCACCCTGTTCCTTCTGGGCCATGAGAGACCCATTCCCTGTTGCTAAGATCAGTGGCTCCAGGGGGCGCATTTGGGGCGCTCGTGAGCACCTCGCTGTCTTGGTTAGCCCGGTGATCTGGGGGTGACGGGCCGGAGGCCAGCAGGGTGTGAGTAAGAAAGCGTGTCCTTCCTCTTCGGCGGCGGTTACCACGGCGGCCGTAGGAGACTTGACTGGCCTTTGGGAGTTCTTAGGCTGGCTACTGCCCTTGGCCTTGGGGAATTTTACCTCAGCCCAGCCAAGCAGATTATGGAGAGGACCTGGCACGGAGGGGAGGCTGTGGCCGGGCACCAAATCAGCTGCCCAAGGCTGGTCTGCCTCAGTGGTTCTTTAATGTCCAGTGACTGTTACAGCTGGAAGGAGCCTTGGAAAAACATCTAATGGAACTTCCTTGTTTTTTGCACACGAGGAAATTGGGGTCTGAGAGGGGAAGTGACAGGTCTAGGGTCACCCTGCCAGCTGGTGGTAGGGTCACGTGGGAGTGCCTGGAGTACAGCTCTTCCTGGATGCAGTTGGGCTGTCTCTTCCTTCAGTTAACAGGCGCAGGCTGCCACCTCGGAAACGCCTCCCCGTTCTCCGTCCCTGTAGCTAATCAGTCACTAAGTTGAGCTGCTCTCAGATCCGTTCTCCTCCGTTCCGGGACCTCTCCTCTTCTCACTTGGCTTTTGCAGTCACTTCCTGATTGGCCCTCTTGGTTTCATTTGTCAGGAAATCCTGTTCACCCTTCAAGGCCTGGCTCCAAAGTCACTTTTTCTAAGAAGCCCCCTCTGCCCCCCCCTCCCCCCGCCGCCGCCGCCGCTTTCCCCATCGTGGGGGGAGGGCGTGGCAGCTCTCCTGCCAGGTTGGGAGTTGGAGGATGGGAGCAGTCTACCCCCTGCCTCCCCGCACTTGGCGTTGGGTCTGCCACACAGGAAGCGCTCGGGCATGACCGAACAACGCACAGAAAGGCCACCAGCGGGCCGTCTCCCCAGCTGTGTGGGTGCGGGTCTCTAGGGCACGATGCGTGGAGCCTGACAGGTTGGCGGGAGCAAGTACAGATGGATTCGGCAAGGGTGGCAAGGGGTGGGGGCAGCTGGTAAAACACAGAAGCTGCGGTTTCAGGCTTGCTGAGGACAGAGAAGGCGGAGTCACGTTTCTGGTCATGACGCGTCCTGTGTGCAGGTGGCCGCCTCTTCTCAGACCACCCTCCCAGCTGTGAGCTTTGACAAGCCCGAGCGAGAATGAGGGGTCCCCCTAGATGCGCCACAGACAACGTGACTAAGGGGCAACTGGGAGCAGCTGGTGTGTTCCAGGCAGCGGCCGAGCCACCTCGAGCACCGCCGCTGTGGCTTCGTACCAGAAAGTGCCCGACAGACTGCTCTTGACAGGGGTGTGGGGGCCCACTGCCCTGTGTTCTAGGACAAGATCAGCTTCTCCTGAATGAGGGTGCCCCGGGTCATTTCCAGCCTGGCCAGCTACGTCAGTGATGAGAGCGGGCTGGGAAAGCCACGGGTCGGGCCTGTTTGCCGGGTAGCTTTGTGCCGGCCCTGACCGCTGGCCACGTGGGGGCCCGTGGCTGTGGCTGCAGCCAAGAGGCTGCTCAGCTGAGTGAGGACAGCCGACGCCTCCCTGTACGTGGGGCTCGTGGTGGGCACCTAGCGGTCGCTTTTAAGCTGGTGACAAGGTTCGTGTCCATGTCTGTTTTGCTCTGTGCCCTCAGGTAAGTCGCTTCCCCTCTTGGGTTCCGTTCCTTTATCAATTGAGGGAGCTTGGCCTAGGCGGTCTCCCAAGTTTCTTTCAGCTTTTTATCCTGGTAAGTTGGGTGAAACTCCGTCTCTTCCAATTTGTGCATGGGTGGTTTGCCTCGGCACGGAAAGCTGCTGCTTTTCTTGGTTCGTTTTTGCACCAGGAATAACAATGAGGCAGTGAGCTGGGACCTGGGGTCTGGGCGCACGCGTGTGTGGCAGGCGGCGCGACACCACACCTGCACCCGGAAAATGGCAGAGAGGAGGGAGGAGAGGAGGGGGTGTTGCTGGGTGGCCTGGAGTCCCAGTGACCCCACCGACCCGTTGGGGTCGGTGAGGGGGGGTGGTCAACAGCCTGTTCCAGAGCAATCTGTAGAGTTGGGTAGCCGAGAGCGACGGGAACGCTCGCCGCCCCCCCCCCCGCCCCGGGCAGGGCTGTCCTTGTCTTGGGGGTACGGGTGTGATTTTACATGAAGGCAGACGGGCCTCTTGGCCGGTGCGCACGTGAGGCCTTGGGGTGCCGACAAAGGCCTTGTTACCTAGTGCGCTGGAAGCATGTGTCAGTGCCCAAGTGTGCGCCCGTGTGGAGAGGCTGAGAAGTGGTGGAGCAGCCGGGGCCTCCCGAGGCTGTCCCCGTGGGACTCTCCTGACCCTCATTTGGACTCCAGGGCAGCCCCTTTCAGGCTCCGGTGCCTCGGTCTCAAGTCACTCACGTCTGACCAATACCAGTTTAGGGGCACGGAATCAGATTTGCAGCTGGCACCCAGTTTGAGGTTTTTGGAGAGAACGTGGCATGTCGTTTAGTGACAGTCCTTTAAATAATGTGTAGTGAGGAGCACCTGGGTGGTTCAGTCGGTTAAGCGTCCGACTTCGGCTCAGGTCATGATCTCACGGTTCGTGGGTTCGAGCCCCACGTCGGGCTCTGTGCTGACAGCTCAGAGCCTGGAGCTGCTTCAGATTCTTTGTCTCCCTCTCTCTCTCTGCCCCTCCCCTGCTCACGCTGCCTCTCTCTCTCAGAAAGAAATGAAAAAAAAATAAAATTAAAAAAAAAAGTTCTTTAATAAGTAAATAAAGTGTAGTGAGAAGGACCCCTCAAAAAGAGGAGGATGTGTGCCCCGTGGCTCTTCTGGGAGGCCCTGGCATGGCAAGTGTCGGGGAGCTGAACACAGGACATGAGCATGAAGTGAGGGGAGGAGCTGGGTGCTGGGTGGGAAAGGGTGGGCTTCTCGTCACCCTCTTCCTTGCTGGTGGCTTCCCCACCCCACCCCTAGTTAAAGGGCATGGGTTTGGGGGAACCCTCTGCCGCCATCAGAGGCTTGTGGAGGCTGCCTCAAAAGCTGATGCTACTGCCACCACTTCTGGGTTTCAGGAATGTTCTAGATCGGTGTGGGTGTGACATGAGGGGAGGGGTGGTGTGGAGCATCACCTAGGAGACGCCAACTGAGATGGAGTCTTGCCCTCCCGGGCTCTCCTCAGCCAGCAGGCTGGACTGCCGGAATTGGCCTCCCTCACCTGCCCGCCCCCTGCCGCCAGCACCCGCAGGGAGGGGGGGAGCACTGGCTGGTCATGGTCACTCTTTGAACCACTTGGAGGTGCAGTCCTGTGCCCCTGGGAAGAGGTGCAAGGGGCCACTGAGAGGGTATTTTGGGTGTTAGATAGACCTTTCTTTACAACGATCCACTGAGCAGTCAGGGAAGGAAGTCAGGGCCTACATTTCCAGAAGCTAGTGAATTATCTTGGCTAGTGACTTCCTGCTTCTTAAGATGACCTTGAGGGACGCCTGGGTGGCTCAGTCGGTTAAGCGTCCGACTTCGGCTCAGGTCATGATCTCATGGTTCGTGGGTTCGAGCCCCACGTCGGGCTCTGTGCTGACAGCTCAGAGCCTGGAGCCTGCTTCAGATTCTGTGTCTCCCTCTCTCTCTGCCCCTCCCGTGCTCACACTGTCTCTCTCTGTCTCTCTCTCTTTCTCTCAGAAATCAATAAAAAACATTAATAAAAAGTTTTTTTAAAAAAAGATGACCTTGATGAGAAGACAGGTGGTTGCAGGCTGTTGTAAGGTGGCTTCTGAGGCAGAGGACTTAGAAGATGGCTTGGATAGAGGGCTGGCGCTGGATACTCAAACAGGAAGGTTCCGCACCCTTGGAGGAGGCACTGTCTTGGCTCCTCCTTTCTCAGACCGTGTTTCGCAGCCTGCTGGATTTGGGGAGTGAGAGGAGTGAGGGCTCTGGGTCTTAGGAGTCCCCGAGGTATTCTGACTTCTGCTTCCTTTTGTTCCCCAGCGACTAACCAGTGGTTCATCCCAGCCGTGAGAGGGGACATCCCCCCTGGGTGTGCAGCGTATGGCTTCGTGTGTGACGGCACTCGCCTGCTGGTGTTTGGTGGGATGGTGGAGTATGGGAAATACAGCAACGACCTCTATGAGCTCCAGGTAACAGCCCTCAGCTCCCCGTGAGCGGGGGAAGGGGAGGCCACCGGGACCCTTCCTGCCACAGCCCCGTGCTTCCCGGGCCCTGATGGTGGCTGGGTCACTCCCGATGAAATCCCCGAGTCTTGATTTTGCAGGCAAGCCGGTGGGAATGGAAGAGACTCAAAGCAAAGACGCCCAAAAATGGACCCCCTCCGTGTCCTCGGCTCGGGCACAGCTTCTCCCTTGTGGGCAACAAATGCTACCTGTTTGGGGGTCTGGCTAACGATAGCGAGGACCCTAAGAACAACATTCCTAGGTGAGGCTTTGTCCTTTCCGTGTGGAATCCTGTGCGGGTGGGCATGCTTCACCAATGCCAGCCAACCTCACCGTGCCATGTTCCTTCCTTCTGTGAAATGAGAGGATGATGCTGGATGCCCTCAAAGGAGCTTTCTGGGCTCTCTAATCCAGAGGAGGCGATGGGGCAGGAGGGCTGGGCCAGTCTGTGCTTCTCAGGCCGCCAGGTTAGAGCTAGCGCTCTTCCTGCTAGCCCTTGCTACCTGCAGACTGTGCTGGTACCTTCCAAGGCTGGTGGCTGAGTGCCTTCGTGAGGTCTGCAGGTGGCCCGAGCCAGCACCCCTCTTCCCCAGGGGCCCCACGCGTAGTGCCCAGTTCTGTGTGCAAGGCAGCCCGCTGCTCCCCTTGGACTCACACTCGACCCTGGGAGCTTCTGGCAGCCCCTCCTCAGAGCTGAGGGTAGATGAACGTGTTGTTCATGTGGACTCGGCCCCCTCTGTCTGCCCGGGAGTCTGCTATTCACCCCTAGAAGCGGCTGAGGCCTCTGGTGTGCGGAGTCCACGCTTTGCCAGAACTGACCTTTCTTCTCCAGGTACCTGAATGACTTATACATCCTGGAATTGCGGCCCGGCTCTGGAGTGGTGGCCTGGGACATCCCCATCACTTACGGCGTCCTGCCTCCACCCCGGGAGTCCCACACTGCCGTGGTCTATACCGAGAAAGACAACAAGAAGTCCAAGCTGGTGATCTACGGAGGGATGAGCGGCTGCAGGCTAGGGGACCTCTGGACCTTGGATATCGGTAAGTCATGCCTACGGCTGTTCCAGGAGCCTTGTAGCAGAGTTAGCGGACTGGGCCACCCGCGCGGGGTGGTGAGAGGGGCTGATGGGCACAGGGTGCGGGCGTGCTGCTCCTCCTCGTGGTGGCGGACGTGGGGGTCCCCCTGTGTGCGGCGGTCACCTTTGCCCCGAGCTTGCGGCACTGCTCTTAAGAAAGGGCAAGGCTCGGTTGGCTGAGTTGGTCTGATGTCCTGTGGGACGGTAAGAGGAGAGAAGCGAAGGTCTTTATAGGATAGAATTCTCTGGATGAGGTGGTGTTTGTCCGTGGTAGACTGTAACAGGAGTGGCGTGCCTGGGTCTGTCGTAGTTAGGTGGGATGTTGAGAGATCGTGAGACCTCGAGGGGCTCCTTGGGCTGGGCAGCAGGGCGGGGGCGAGGAGTGGCAAGAAGCAGCTCCGGCGTTTGGCCCGAAGGCAGTCTGAGGGAGAGGCCGGCTTGTGGCACCTGTCCTGTGGGTAGGTGTCGGCGGTCAAAAGAAACCCTTGATCACAAGCGAGATTCCTGGCACCCGGCCTATGGACGGTGGAGGCACCCGGCCTGTGGGCCGGGGGCTGGTGTGCTTGTGGACGGCAGGGTGTGGAGTGCCGCTCCTGGGCGGGGAGCGGGGGGGGCCTCCTCCCCTGCCAGAGCCCCAAGGTCCACAGCTGCCCCATGGCGGGTGCCCAGGAGGTTTGGGACAGATGCAGCTGCTGGGATGGTGGACACGGCTTGGGAAATGCCGGCGCCTGCTGACCAGAGGGCCTGTCATGGGCCGTAAGGAGGGCAGGCCTGGGATTCTTGTGCTGCGTGAGCATCCCCCTTCCAGAGCCTTCCCTGTACCTGGGGAGCATCCTGTGGGTCAGAGGGCCCGTGTGTGGCGGTGTATAGGTAACCCTCCCTTCTCCGTTGCTCTGCGCAGATACTCTGACGTGGAATAAGCCCAGTCTCAGCGGGGTGGCGCCTCTTCCTCGGAGTCTTCACTCAGCCACGACCATAGGAAACAAGTGAGTAGCGGCCACAGCTCTCATCTTCCTGGCCCGCCCCCACCCCTGCAGGGCTCTTGGTTTTTTGTTCCTGCAATTCCTTGGGCCTGCTGAGGCCTCTTTCCGGCTGGGCTGGCCTCCAGCAGCCCTGTCTTTACATTATGGCCCTAGGAGACCGAGACAGACTCAGGGTAGAGGGGCACAGACTATCCTAGGTACTCTCCACGAGGAGCTGGGTGTCTTTGTCAAGGCCAAGGTCCCAAAGCGAGTATGAGAAGGATGGGGACTGAGGTGAGCTTTAGATGAGCTTGAATAATGGCTCCACGTGGTGGAGGTGACCCAGGTCTTGTGAGGGCTGAGCCACCAAGAAGGACAGGGTGGTGTCAAGAACTTTCATGTGTCCTGGGGGCCTCTCCTGGGGAGAGCTGGAGGACCAAGCGTGTTTAGAACTTTCTGGATAAAAGAGGCGGCCTCTAGCTTGGCATCTCCTCTACAACCCTCTCCTACTCTTCCCTCCTTCGTCCCAGAATGTACGTGTTTGGTGGCTGGGTGCCTCTCGTCATGGATGACGTCAAAGTGGCCACACACGAGAAGGAGTGGAAGTGTACCAACACACTGGCTTGTCTCAACCTGGGTATGGCCTCCTCGGGCTCGGAGTAGCCTGCGGAGGGCTGCGGGAGGCTGGCCCTCCTCGGTCCCGAGAGCTGTGTGGGGTGTGCTAAGGCCCGTGCCCCTAAAGTCCACAAGAAGCAGCCACTGGTGCGAGCACCCTGAGGGTGCTCCCTGCTTTCATTTTTGAGTAGGCTCTTTTCCTACGCGTGGCCCGCCGTCGAAAGCACGGAAGCTTAGCCGTGCACAGCCTCCCTGCCGCCTCCCATCCTGCAGAGGCAGCCACACTGATGGCTTCTCCCCCCTGCAGGGACTTTTTTACACGTCCAAGTGTCGTCTGTAGGTTCCTTTATAAACAAACACGACGGCAGCCTGCTCTCGGCGGCGCCGCGCCACGCCTGGCTTTTCGCTTTACTGTGTCTCGGAGACCGTCCCGTCCCATCCCCGCACGGCAAGCGGCCTCATTCTTTTGAATTGCTATCGAGGTGTTGAAACTTACAGATGCTGCTCCGTGAGTATCCTTGCACTGTCCTCGCCTCCGTGCAAGCGTATTTGAAGGGTAAAGACCTAGAGGTAGGATTGCTGTCGAAGGATGTCGCCAGGCCATCCCACACGGAGGCTGTGCCTGCGTAGGTGCCCCCGGCGGTGCTCTTCGCCAAGTCCGATGGGTGCTTGCCTCTCCCCACGGGCAGGCCCCCAGCCTCCCCACCCCGGCTCACCTCGAGCCCCGGCTGCAGCAGGCACAGGAACCAAATTGCCAGGCGCCTTATGGTTTAAGTTTGCGTTTCGTGTATTTTGAGCGAGGGTATGTATTTTCCCCTAGACTCTCCTGTCGCTTTTTCTGTGACTTGCATTCCTCTTTGCCCGTCTCTTTCTACATGGGCTCTTGTGTTTGCTGTGCAAGAAGTGAGACTTTTGGCTGTGCGTTTCAAATAGTTTTCCCAGTTTGTGGTTCATAATTATACCTTTTATGGTCTTTTTGCCATACCGAGTTACCTTTCGTTCATTCATTTTGCTTGTTTTTAATTTAGTGCTCTTTCATGACTTCCTGGTTTGGATTCCCCATCCCTGACAGCACAAGGCCAGAGGGCCACTGGGGGTTGTCGGTTCGCTTGCCCCCCCTTGCTCATCTCCGCCCCCCACCATCCCCAGATACCATGGCCTGGGAGACCATCTTGATGGACACGCTGGAGGACAACATTCCCCGGGCCCGAGCTGGCCACTGTGCCGTAGCCATCAACACCCGCCTGTACATTTGGAGTGGGCGCGACGGCTATCGAAAGGCCTGGAACAACCAGGTCTGCTGCAAGGACCTGTGGTACCTGGAGACAGGTGAGGCAGTTGCACGGGGGCCACGGGCCTGCCATGGCGCGGCTGAGCCACAGCGCGGGGCCTCCTGGCGTGACCCCCTCTTCACCGGCCGTGCCCTCTTGCAGAAAAGCCACCACCCCCGGCCCGGGTACAGCTGGTACGAGCCAACACCAATTCCCTGGAGGTGAGCTGGGGGGCCGTGGCGACAGCCGACAGTTACCTTCTGCAGCTCCAGAAATATGACATTCCCGCCACGGCCGCTACTGCCGCCTCCCCCACGCCCAATCCGGTCCCGTCTGTGCCCGCCAACCCTCCCAAGAGCCCCGCCCCGGCAGCAGCCGCACCCGCTGTGCAGCCGCTGACCCAGGTAGGCATCACGCTCCTGCCCCAGGCTGCTGCCGCACCCCCGACCACCACTGCCATCCAGGTCTTGCCGACGGTACCCGGCAGCTCAATCTCCGTGCCCACGGCGGCCAGGACTCAAGGTGAGCAGGGGGCGGGGGGGGCCTCGCGCCTCAGAGGGTAGGGGCTACGTGCCGGGAGGCCGTGTGCCCACGAGGGCTGCTGAAGACCGCATACGCGGCCGTCGTCGGCGCTGGCTTGTGGCCGAGTGCTGGGGCCGTGAGGAAGCTCGGGCCTGCTCGCGGGGACAGTCGCTGAGGGTGTCTGGAAGGACCAGATGTGAAGCGCCAGCAGGTCCCAGAAGCAGTTCGCGTTCACACAGTGAACGCGACGGAGGCCTGGGCTTCTGCCAATGGCCACCTCCTTCCCTCGCCAGGCGTCCCTGCTGTTCTCAAAGTTACTGGTCCTCAGGCTACGACAGGAACCCCACTGGTCACCATGCGACCTGCCAGCCAGGCTGGGAAAGCCCCTGTCACCGTGACCTCCCTTCCTGCAGGCGTGCGAATGGTCGTGCCGACACAGAGTGCCCAGGGCACGGTGAGGAGCCGCTGGGTGGGGTGGGACTTCCTGGTGACGGATGGCCCCCAGCCTCAGCGCCATTCAGCCTGAGCCTTTCTGGGCTGTGTGGCGCCGGCGAGGCCAGCCGTCCTTGCTCAGTTGGTACGAGTTAAGAAGCTGATGCCTCGGGAGGACTTCTCTGTTGTCTGAATCCGGTTCAGACGAGGGCACCTTAAATGTGAACTTCTTTGGAAGCCCGAGAGGAGAACCTAGGCACCTGGGGTTTGATCCAGGGCTGGGAGGCGAGAACTGTGTCTTAACTCTGTGGTCTTTACAAAGTACTTTGAGCTTCTGGCAAACTCCTGTCTGGGTCACCACACCCGGTCAGTGGCAGGGATGGGCTGGAGCTGAGAGGTGCTGCTGGGAGGGACGCTGGGCAAGATGGAGGCTCCCTGGGCAGGGCCTGGCCTCTCGACGAGTTCTGCTGAAGCGTCTGGAGCAGGGGGTGAGGCGACCTCGGTCCCCGTGCCGCTCATGGACTCACGTCTCCTGTGCCCCCTGCAGGTGATTGGCAGCAGCCCGCAGATGAGTGGCATGGCTGCACTGGCGGCTGCGGCTGCCGCCACCCAGAAGATTCCACCCTCGTCAGCGCCCACCGTGCTGAGTGTCCCAGCAGGCACCACCATCGTCAAAACCGTGGCCGTGACACCCGGCACCACCACCCTCCCGGCTACTGTAAAGGTGGCCTCCTCGCCGGTCATGGTGAGCATCCCTTGTGCCCGGTTCTGAGCCGGGGCAGCCTTGGGACTGGGGGCTTCCGGCCACTGTGTTAAGATAGCCGTCACTCCCTCCAGGCCTCGACCTACCTTGTGGGGCCATTGGCCTTGCCACTTGCCACGGGCTCTGGAACGAGTGGGTACTTTTCGGGATGTGGCAGCCTGAGGCTGGCCATGTGCTCCGTCAGTGCGGGAAAGGCAAAGCCCGGGGAGCTGCTTCTGGCCCCTCTGGGCGGAGACTGGGCCTCCCTGTCCCGCCCTGCTCATGGCTGTCGTCACCCCTTCAAGGTGAGCAACCCGGCCACTCGGATGCTGAAAACTGCAGCCGCCCAGGTGGGGACGTCTGTCTCCTCTGCTGCCAACACATCCACCCGTCCCATCATCACGGTGCACAAGTCAGGGACTGTGACGGTGGCCCAGCAAGCCCAGGTGGTGACCACGGTGGTGGGCGGAGTAACCAAGACCATTACCCTGGTGAAGAGCCCCATCTCTGTCCCAGGAGGCAGTGCTCTGGTGAGTGAGGGGATGCCACCCTGCTGCATGGCGCTGCTACTAGCCGGTGGCACTACCCTGGGCCTGGCCCACGAGAGGCCCAACCCAGGCCATGCTATTGATGGGTTTCTAGATCACTGTTCACTCCATCCTTTCTGTTTTAGATCTCCAACCTGGGCAAAGTGATGTCAGTGGTTCAGACCAAACCAGTTCAGACTTCAGCAGTCACAGGCCAGGCATCTACGGGCCCGGTGACTCAGATCATCCAGGTGAGCTTCTGGGGGCCGGACTCTTGACACCAGCAAGGGGCCTCCAGGCCACGGGAAGGAGTTGTGCCCCCGCCTAGAGGAGGTCCCTCCAGCGTGCGTGGTGTAGGAAGTCCTGCTGCTTGGTCCGGTCACTCGCAGTCTCCAGAACCTTCCCTGAGCTGCTTGGGTCACCAGTAGAGAGTAGGCAGAGCAGATTTTCTGTCACATTTTGTATCGTGGCAGTCAGTGGTGTCTATTTACCTTGTCCTCCTCCAGCTGTCTCCTTTCCAAGACATACTTTTTGTCTAGACCTTTTGTTCCCGCCCCCCTCAAGTAGGCTTAACGCCCAGCACACGAGTACAGAGCCCAATGCCGGGCTTGAACTCACAACCCAGAGATTAAGGCCTGAGTTGAGATCAAGAGTCGGGTGCTTAACCAACTGAGCCGCTCTTTTCGTCTAACTTTTTTGTTGTTGTCGTTAAGTAGGCTTCCCCCCATTTTCCTCTTGCAGACCAAAGGGCCCCTGCCGGCTGGGACCATCCTGAAGCTGGTCACCTCAGCGGACGGCAAGCCCACCACCATCATAACGACCACACAGGCCAGTGGGGCCGGGACTAAGCCCACCATCCTGGGCATCAGCAGCGTGTCCCCGAGCACCACCAAGCCGGGCACAACCACCATCATCAAGACCATCCCCATGTCGGCCATCATCACGCAGGCCGGCGCCACAGGTAGGGGCCTCCCCGGTGCCCTGGCGAGGGGGCGCTTCAGGAGGCTGACGCCAGACGGGCGGACGAGGGCCGGGCTGTGGCATGCTCTTGCTCTTGTGCTTTTGTTTTCTTCTTTCTCTCCTTGCCTCATGTTGCACGTTTGTAGGGCGGCGACTGGGGCGCGGCTGTAATGTGAGGTGTGTTTGCAGTGAGGGGTGGTGGGAGGAACTGCTTGGAAGAGGACCCAAGGGAAGTGGGAAATGGGCACTGGCGAAGAGAAGAGCCCCAGAGGCCAAGCTTCCTTTCTCTCCCGTCCAGGTGTGAGCAGCAGTCCAGGCATCAAGTCCCCCATCACCATCATCACCACCAAGGTGATGACTTCAGGAACCGGAGCGCCTGCCAAGATCATCACAGCTGTCCCTAAAATTGCCACTGGCCACGGGCAGCAAGGAGTGACCCAGGTGAGCCATACTGGGCCCGCCCCTCACCCCAGTGTCCAGCCCAGGACCCCAGCAGGCCACATGTGTCCTGAGGAGCCTGGTGGGGGGGCGGCGGGGGGGCAGCACAGGACCTAGACAAGCTGGGAGTGACACGGGGGCGCTTTCCTCTGGCATTCCAGGTGGTGCTAAAGGGGGCCCCCGGACAGCCGGGCACCATCCTCCGCACCGTGCCCATGGGGGGTGTCCGCCTGGTCACCCCTGTCACTGTCTCTGCCGTCAAGCCAGCCGTCACCACGTTGGTTGTGAAGGGCACCACAGGTGTGTAGCCTGTAGGCAGGGCCCGCCTCCCCATAGGAGGGCTGGGGAGGGTGCAGGTGCTCTCTGCCAGCCCTCTGTTCCCTTGGGGTGTGCCATGGGGTCCCAGTGCCCCGGCCCCACTGGAGGAGAGCTACTGGAAGGGAAAGAGGCACCAGCCACCTGCCTTACCCCAACCCTGCCCCTTCCCCGCTCTTAGGCGTCACGACTCTCGGCACAGTGACAGGCACCGTCTCCACCAGCCTTGCGGGAGCCGGGGGCCACAGTACCAGCGCCTCCCTGGCCACACCCATCACCACCTTGGGCACCATCGCCACTCTCTCAAGCCAAGTGATCAACCCCACTGCCATCACCGTGTCGGCTGCACAGACCACGCTGACGGCCGCCAGCGGGCTCACCACCCCCACCATCACCATGCAGGTAGGGTGGCCGGAGAGCATGGGCCCGAGGAGGGTGGAGGGCACACACACGTCCGCAACTCCGTGTGGGTGTGGATGGGCTGCAGATAAAGGCTTCTGGGCTTTATCTTGGGGCCCTGCACCAGGTCCTCTTCCTCACCCGCGTGGCAGTCGGGGCACACTTCCCTGTTGCGCCACATGATTCTGAGTCACCATCTAATTGTCTGTCGTATTGAGGTGTCAGATCTAGGGTGTTTCCGATTTTTGAACCCTGGGCCATTTCTCTCGTGATAACGGAGCACGCAGCAAATCTCCACGCGTGTGTAACGTTTTTCTGTGTACGTTTCAAGCTGAATTCGCCGAAAGTGGCGATGCATCTGTTGCTGGCCTTTGTGTGGTGCAGGGTTAGCGGGGCCCCCTCCCTGACCGAGGGCGGGCCACAGCCTCCAACCTGACCCCACAGCTGCTTCCCAGCCCGCACGGCCTTTGAGGTGGAGCCGTGCCTCCTCCCTGGGCCCTGAGCAAGTCCACATCTGGGGGTCAGGGCAGGCGGGTTCTGGACTCACCAGGGAGGGCTTTTCTTTAGTAGGAGCTGAACTGGCAGTCTCAGCAGCATGGGTGACACTATAGGACGTTGGGAGGGACAGGCAGACGGGAAGTTCCAGAGCTAACTTCCCATCTGGCATCTCCTATAGCCTGTCTCCCAGCCCACCCAGGTGACTCTCATCACGGCACCCAGTGGAGTTGAGGCCCAGCCTGTGCATGACCTCCCTGTGTCCATTCTGGCCTCGCCTACTACAGAACAGCCCACGGCCACGGTCACCATCGCTGATTCAGGTCAGGGTGAGGTGCAGCCGGGCACTGTGACGCTGGTTTGCTCCAACCCACCCTGTGAGACCCACGAGACAGGCACCACCAACACGGCCACCACCACCGTCGTGGCTAACCTCGGGGGGCAGCCACAGCCCACCCAAGTGCAGTTCGTCTGTGACAGACAGGAGGCGGCTGCTTCTCTCGTGGCCTCGACGGTGGGGCAGCAGAACGGCAATGTGGTTCGCGTCTGCTCCAACCCGCCATGCGAGACCCACGAGACGGGCACCACGCACACGGCTACCACCGCCACGTCCAACATGGCCGGACAGCACGGCTGCTCCAACCCGCCGTGCGAGACCCACGAGACCGGCACCACCAGCACCGCCACCACCGCCGTGTCGAGCATCGGTGCCAGCCAGCAACGAGACATCCGGCGTGTCTGCATGGCCAGTGCCGCTCCTGCCGTGGTCCGGGTCAGTGTGGCTGCCGGGGTGTCCGATGGAGCCCAGGGCTCTGTCAAGGCCTCGTGCCAAACCCGCCAGACCGGCGTGACCGGCACCACCATGACTGTGCTGGCCACCGGGCCCCCGTGCTCGGCCAGCCCGCTCCTTGGGCCAGGCCTGACGGTGGAGGCTGGCGGCCGTGGCACCACCTTTGTGCAGCTGGCCCACGTGAGCGGCCAGGGCAGAGCCAGCGTCCCCGGTGGCCAGGACAGCCCCGTGGCTGGCTTGAGTCAGCTGGTGTCCGTGGGGCGCCAGCTGGAGGCTCATCACACCCACACGACCAATACCCCCACCACAGTCCGCTCCGCCATGGGTGCCGGGGAGCCCGGTGAGGCACGGGGCACCCCCACGCCCGTGTACGAGAGCTCAGCCAGCGGCGCCGTGACTGTGACGGCCCTGGAGCCGCTGCTGTGCCCCTCGGCCGTCGTGAGCCAAGTCTGCTCCGACCCGCCACGCGAGACCCACGACACGGGCACCGCCCGCACCACCACTACCTCGAATGCCGGCAGCGCCCAGCGCGTCTGCTCCAACCCGCCGTGCGAGACCCACGAGACGGGCACCACGCACACGCCAACCACAGCCACGCCCAATGGGGGCGTGGGCCAGCCTGATGGGGGGCAGCAGCCCCCTGCCGGCCGCCCCTGCGAGACACACCAGACCACATCCACCGGTACCACCATGTCTGTCGGCGTGGGTACCTTGCTCCCCGTGGAGTCCGGCTTGGAGGCGGCGGCACCGCCTGCCATCGCCCCTCAGGCTGTCACTTCATTGCTGACTCCTTTCCCGACACAAAGGGTGTGCTCCAACCCTCCCTGTGAGACCCACGAGACGGGCACCACACACACAGCTACCACCGTCACCTCGAACATGAGCTCAAACCAAGGTGAGCGAAAGGCCACCAGCCCGGTGTCGGTGCTCGTGGTGTCCTGGAGCCCAGGGCTCGGAGGCTGAGGGAGGTGGGAACGGAGAGGTTCCCTTAGAGGGCAGTACTTCAGTTTCTCGGGGCTTAGGTTCCCAGCAGAGGGTAGGGTCCTCCAGGTGACCGTGTTCCCTGGGGGCAAGACCAGGTAGGGGCCTCCGGGCTCCTGCTGACCTGCCCCCCCACCCCCACAGGTCCCTGCTGACCTCGTGCTTGTCCCCTTTCTGCTTGTTCCCTTCCTCTACAGATCCTCCCCCAGCCACCAGTGACCAGGGAGACGTGGAGAGCACCCAGGGCGACAGCGTGAACATCACCAGCTCCAGTGCCGTTACGACGACCGTGTCCTCCACGCTGACGCGGGCTGTGACCACTGTGACACAGTCCACCCCGGTCCCGGGCCCCTCGGTACCGGTAAGAGCCCCAGGAGGATCTATCTCCTTGTGCCTCCTCTCTGCTGCTCAGGGCACCTGCGGCCTGTGCCGTTCCGGACTCGGACACCAGGTGTCGCTCTTGCACCGAGCACGCAGCTGTGCCTTGGCCCTTTTGCAGACCATAAAAGGGCCGCATGGGGCTCAGTAGGGCAGGAGGCGGCGCCCAGGCCTAGCATTTCGCAGATGCTTCTGTTTCCTTCGGCGGTTCCCATAGCTTGTCCTTTGGCTGTAACCTATAAGAGCGACGTGGCGGGAGCCTGGGCACCCCTTTGGCTAGACCATTCTCTCTGAGGATGGGTGAAAATCGGCCAGTAGGTCCCAGGGGTCTCTCTTCTTGCTGCACCCTCCGTCACTCAGTCACCTGCTACCTCTCCCCATTGAATGGGGTTGTGCTGGCTCACGGAGAGTCAAGGTCGAGGTCTATAGGGAAAGATGAAGGCTGCCTGGCTCTGGCCACTCTCTCCTCCCCGCTGACGGGGGCTTCTCTCCCTTTCTAGAAGATCTCATCAATGACTGAGGCTACCCCAGGGGCTCTGACCACCGAAGTCCCCATCCCGGCCACGATAACAGTGACCATAGCCAACACAGAAACTTCTGACATGCCCTTCTCTGCTGTTGACATCCTGCAGCCCCCAGAGGAACTCCAGGCCTCACCAGGGCCCCGCCAGCAGCTCCCGCCGCGGCAGCTCCTGCAGCCTGCCTCCGCACCCCTGATGGGGGAGTCCGCCGAGGTCCTGTCAGCCTCCCAGACCCCTGAGCTCCAAGCCGCCGTGGATCTGAGCGGTACAGGGGACCCGTCTTCGGGCCAGGAGCCCACCAGCTCCGCCGTGGTGGCCACAGTGGTGGTCCAGCCGCCCCCGCCCACGCAGTCGGAAGTAGACCAGCTGTCGCTTCCTCAAGAGCTGATGGCCGAGGCCCAGGCAGGCACCACCACCCTCATGGTGACGGGGCTCACCCCCGAGGAGCTGGCGGTCACTGCTGCTGCTGAAGCTGCCGCCCAGGCCGCAGCCACCGAGGAGGCCCAGGCCCTGGCCATCCAGGCGGTGCTCCAGGCTGCACAGCAGGCCGTCATGGGTAGGTGCTCGGCGGGGGCGGGGGGGGGGGTGCGGCTCACCACTCCGTCTTCAGTTGAGGCCAGACGGGAGCCCTGAGGGGGAGATGGGCCCCTCCAAAGGAGCAAAGACACAGGGTTCTAGAGCCTGCCTGCCGACAGCCCCAGCCGGATGGCTGCACTGGTGGGCAGACTGGGGAGAGGAGGCTCAGTCCTGAGCAGCGCGGCCTGAGTCCGACGTGACAAGAGACCAGCACGGCGGGGGAGGCTGTGCCGAGCACCCAGAGAGTGGGCAGAGCCCCTTGGGCCACGGAAGGCCCGGGAACAAGGTCCACAGGCCTGCGGCCATCAGACCTACCCCACAGGGGACTTGAGGCGAGGAGGGCAGCGAGCGGCAGCGGGAAGCCCGGTCATGGGCTCTCCTGGCCGGCACCCTTCTTGAGTGGCGTTTCTCTTTCCGTCCCGGAGCAGGCACCGGGGAACCCATGGACACGTCTGAGGCGGCGGCGGCCGTGACGCAGGCCGAGCTGGGCCACCTGGCAGCTGAGGGCCAGGAGGGCCAGGCCACCACCATCCCCATCGTGCTGACGCAGCAGGAGCTGGCCGCGCTGGTACAGCAGCAGCAGCAGCTGCAGGAGGCGCAGGCCCAGCAGCAGCACCACCACCTGCCCACTGAGGCCCTGGCGCCCGCCGACAGCCTCAACGACCCAGCCATCGAGAGCAACTGCCTCAACGAGCTGGCCGCCGCCGTCCCCAGCACCGTGGCCTTGCTGCCCTCCACGGCCACCGAGAGTAAGTGGGGTCCTGCCTGGCCCACGCGCGTCTCCCGCCCGCCGACGAGCCAAGCGGTGTGGTGTGGCCTGGGGGCAGGGTGCGCTCCTCCCCCCCCCCCCCCCCCCCCCCAAGCCAGGTCTCGGGGACCCTGCCCGCTGACGTTTTCTTTCCTCGCAGGCCTGGCTCCATCCAACACGTTTGTGGCCCCCCAGCCGGTTGTGGTAGCCAGCCCCGCAAAACTGCAGGCGGCGGCTACCCTGACCGAAGTGGCCAATGGCATTGAGTCCCTGGGCGTGGTGAGTCTTGGACGATGGGGCTTCAGGGGGTGTGGCCTCTGGGCCCCAGAGGCTGCAGATGTGAGCTCTCCTCCTCCTCCTTCCACAGAAGCCAGACTTACCGCCCCCACCCAGCAAGGTTCCAGCAAAGAAGGAGAACCAGTGGTTCGATGTGGGCGTCATTAAGGGCACCAACGTAATGGTGACACACTATTTCCTGCCACCAGACGATGCTGTACCGTCCGACGTAAGTTTTCCTGGGAGCCGATGCTGTCAGCGGGGTGGATCCTGGCTGTGAGGCAGGTGCTGAGGCTCAGAGGAGCCTCTGAAGCTCCCCAGGGCTGCTCTCCAGCTTGGGGCTGGCCCTGAGGACAGCCAGGTCCAGAGCCTTCTGTGCACACACTTTTCCTACGTCCCTCGAAGCCACAGAGGAGCGCAGGCTCGGCTGCCTCCTGCCACCGCCACTGCCACCTGTCACTTCCTCCCCCCCCCCCCCCCCCCCCCCCCCCCCCCCCCCGTCTCCTTCCACCACGCGGGTCCGCGTCATTCCCAAGACAGGACACACTCCGCTGCCAGCCCCAGAGCCCCGCCCTAGAACTGCAGGCTCGACGGTGGGGTTTACGTGCCTCTCTTCTCTCTTTCTCCCTGCTCTTCCGGCCGCTTTCCACAGGATGACTCGGGTGCCGTCCCCGACTACAGCCAGCTGAAGAAACAGGAGCTGCAGCCGGGCACCGCCTACAAGTTCCGTGTCGCTGGGGTCAACGCCTGCGGCCGGGGGCCGTTCAGCGAGATCTCAGCCTTCAAGACGTGCCTGCCTGGTTTCCCAGGGGCCCCCTGCGCCATTAAAATCAGCAAAGTGAGTCTGGCCGCGGGGCGGCCCTACCCCCGGCATGTCCCCTGCTGGCCCGCAACAGGGCGTTCCCTTCTGTGCCGGGCCACAAGGGGGTGACTCAGCAGGGGCCCCAAGATGTGGGCAGTCTGCCAGGTCTGGGGTGCGGCTTCTGCTCCTGGCTGTCGCCAGTTGCTGGGGTGACGGGCAAATTCCTTCCTTCCCCCCGTCATTCTCGCTTCACACGGCAGCTTGTGTTCAGTGTGGATCTGTCCCGTGCCGCGTTCGGTGTGGTCTGTGTGTTTTTTTTAACCTAATCCTTCAACGTCGTGAGTTCTGGGATCTGATGAGGAAACTGAGGCACCAAGAGGCTCAGTGCCAAGTCGCACGTTAGGTGGCAGAGCAGGTGGACGAAAGCTGTGTCTTCAGTCCCCGTTCGTTTTATTTTGTCCTCGCGTCAGGCTGCTCTCCGAGTTGTGGCAGGCGAGGCCGTGTCCTCCGAGCTCCTCGCGTCTATTGCTAGATAGCTCTGTTCTGTCAGGAAGAGAGGGGAAGTACGAGCGATGAGTTCTGGAAGCTGTGAAGTGTTCCCACTGCTCTGTTCCCGGATGGGCAGAGTGAGAGGAAATCATAAAAGCCAAAGACCGCACGTCTTGACCTCTGCCCCCTCGCTTCTAGAGTCCAGATGGTGCTCACCTCACCTGGGAGCCGCCGTCCGTAACCTCCGGCAAGATCATCGAGTACTCTGTGTACCTGGCCATCCAGAGCTCGCAGGCCGGCGGCGAGCCGAAGAGCTCCACCCCTGCGCAGCTGGCCTTCATGCGGGTGTACTGCGGGCCCAGCCCGTCCTGCCTGGTGCAGTCCTCCAGCCTCTCCAACGCCCACATCGACTACACCACCAAGCCCGCCATCATCTTCCGCATCGCCGCCCGCAACGAGAAGGGCTACGGGCCCGCCACCCAAGTGAGGTGGTTGCAAGGTGCGTGTCGTCCGTCGTGTCGTTCGTCAGGCTTTATAGTCTTGGCGTCGGGGGAGGGGGCACCTTGCCGCATCTGTGGGTTTGCAGGAAGCTCTCCGGGGCTGTTGGAGGTGGGGCAGGGGCTGCAAGAACTCGAAGTAGGAGGCCCGGAGGGGGAGGCCTGAGCCCGGACGGCAGGGTGGGGCGGGGAGGCCCCAGTTCTCGTGAGGCTGATGAGGGAGGACAGGCAGGGCCTCCGGGCTCGAGCCCAGGGCCACTGCGGGGGGGGGGGGGGGGGCGGCGCCCGGG